>NW_028318370.1:0-157916 GCF_062004578.1 Staurois parvus
TGCTGTACTCCATCTCCCAGCACAAATCTTTGCAGCCCCATCCCTCCAGCTCAAACCCACTCTTCCTCCATATACCCCAAGCACAAATACACTCTCCCCCCCCCCCCCCCCAAATAAAATTAATAAAATCCCCCTCCTAGCACAAATCCTCTGATCCTCAGATTTCCCCTCTGAGCACAAATCCTCTCCCCTTACTCTAAATACCTCCTCCCAGCACAAATTCCCCTCCCCCAATCCATTATTCTGGCACAAATCCCTCCCCCCAGCACAAATGCCCCCCAATCATCCCTACTAGCACAGATTTCTCCCCCGACCAAAAAAAATAAAGTAAAATATATATCTTCCCCCTCCTAGCACAAATCGACCCCCTAGCATATCACTTTTTCTAAACACAACCCCACCAAAAATCCCCCTCCTAGCACAAATCCTCTTTCCCCATGCTAACAAAAATCCCCTCAAATTACAATACCACTCTTCGCACACCTTTCTAAATTTTCCTTCCTAGAACACTTCTTACCCCCTGCCACCCCTCTAAATCCCTCTCCCTCAATCTCTTTGTGGTGCCCCCCCACATGATACCACAGTGCCCAGGGCAGCCACCCTTCCTGCCCACCCCTTGTCCCAGCCCTGTGTATAGGGGACGCTTTTATACAAAAATACGTCATCCTTCTTTCACGATTTAAAACCTTTTTTGCGACTGCAAAATAGAGTCCCATAAAAGCGATCAGGCAGATCTAAAGCAGCCTGGATCACTTACCTGGAAGCCCATCACTGGCTTTAAAAATCAATACCAAGCTCCCGGCTTGCTTTAACCCCTAGAATACCAGGACATTTATAAACGTACCTTGGTAGACCAGGGGTTAATTCCTACATCCCAGATCCGTCATTGGTTCCCGACATTTAAGCAGCGTCATTTTAATGACAGTCACAGGGAGCAATGCGGCCAGCTCACTGCCTTGGCATTGCTGTGACACAATGACAATTATAGAGCTCTCGTGTCCCGGAATTCCAGAAAGCAGACACCTTGCTATTAGGATGGCTCTGAGCCGTGCGGCATGCTGGGAGATCCACCACAGACAATGGCTTCCCTATTACAGATGACTCACATTGGTTGGTATTAATAGGCAGCAAACTGCACAGCACTAAACGCACATTCCAAACATACCAAGACAGTTTTCAACAGCAGTGCGGCCAGTTGCATAGAAGTGCGGCACACGGTTACATAAACATAAAATGCAGGGCAGGGAAGGGATGATGTATGAGAAGTGTTCATAGATCCAGGAAGTGCAATCGGATCTGGACAGGTGATCCATATTGTCTGCCGGTGTCAGGTATCACGTGAAGTCCATGCGTCTAAAGGTAATCTGTACTGAGAGAATGATGAAGCCTGCCATGGAAGACCTCTCTTTGAAAATACAAGGTGCCTGGCAGCTTTAAAGTGTTTCTAAACCCCGCATCCCCTATATCCGGTCTCCCCGGACCCCGCATCCCCTATATCCGGTCTCCCCGGACCCCGCATCCCCTATATCCGGTCTCCCCGGACCCCGCATCCCCTATATCCAGTCTCCCCAGACCCCGCATCCACTATATCCAGTCTCCCCGGACCCCGCATCCACTATATCCAGTCTCCCCGGACCCCGCATCCACTATATCCAGTCTCCCCGGACCCCGCATTCACCATATCCGGTCTCCCCGGACCCCGCATTCACTATATCCGGTCTCTCACAGTACACACAACATGGAAATGCAATTATTACAGTAAATATAAACTGCTAAATACCTTTTCCCATCAGCAGTATATAGCAGTCTCGTGACTTCTATCAGTGTCCAGCAGAGCACTTGTTAAAGCTTGTGGGAGGAGTTTTCTGTCTGCTCTAGGAGGATGCAGAACCCCTGACCCTCAGTCTGGACATATGCCCTGTGTTGATCACATGCACTCTCCCAAAAATGTATTAAAAAAAAAACAAAAAAAAAAAAAAACCCTGCACAATACAAAAAAAAAAAACCAAAAAACAAAAACCTAGTAATACACACTAAACTGAGCATGAGCAGAATGGCTATGGCTCAGTCTGTCTTATCAGGAAATAAGACGTGGACATTTGAACAAGGAGGAGCAGAGAAGACTGGATCAAAACGGTCTTTACACACAATGCAGAGGATTACCCCTTAGGTTCCACAGTCAGTATAACAAGGATGCTTTACTGCATATACAGACTGATTTTACTGTTGTGGGTTTAGTAACATTTTAAGGAATGGATTTGGAACATGTATGCTCCGGGTGATATATAAGCAAAGTCAGGTCACCCTATGTGTATTCTTGTCCCAGCTCAGTTATTAAACTCTGGGAAGCTGAGCCCATAATGCCCTTTTAGGTCTAGAGGACACAGAAAAGAGGAGCATTTGTATACCTAATCCTCTGCTTCTAGACCAGTCCCTGCAAGGTCTTCCTCCCATGCTCCAGCAATCGAAGGTTCATGCAAGTCCAATGCAGGGTCCCTAACCTGCATTGGGTGTGTTGATGCAGAGGGACAGCCCCCCCCTCAGTTTGCCTTGGGGGGGGCTGGGGAAATAGGGGAATCGGGTAAGAGAAAATGCTTTTACTTGCCTCTAGACCTAAAGAATAAGTTAATCTGGCATTGTGGGTTGGTCTTTAAAAAAAAAATTAAAACCATTTGAAACAGTATGACAGCCAAGCAATTAGCATTTTCAGGATAAGTTTCCTCATGGGCCCCATTTACACTATTGCATTGCAGTAACATGCGTATTAAAAAGGTGCATATTATATCATTGCCTGTTACATGTGATCAGGGCTTTTTCCCAGCAGGAGTGCTGTTTCGGCACCTCTAGCACTGAAAGTATGTAATAGCAAGGGGGGCTGGGGATCTGTTGTTACCGACTGCTGGGGAGATCTATTGCCACTGATGAGGATCTCTTTTTGTGTGGTGGTCTATTGTTGCTGGGGATGTCTGTTGTTGCTGATGGGGGATCTATTGTGGATGGGCTCATTTGTTGCTGGAAGGGATCTACCGTTGAGGGAGGGGTCCATTGTCTATTGATGCTGGGAGATCTGTTGTAGCTGCTGGGAGTTTGTGGTTGCTAGGGTGGTAATTTATTTTGGGTTTCATTGTTGCTGGAGGAATCTATTGTTGCTGGGGGGGGAGGGTTAGAGATCTAATGCTGCTGGCGACCAATGTTTCTACTTTTCTTGGTATCCATTCAGAAATTTCATGAACATTTAGCGCCACAAAATGACACGGTTCAGTATTCTCTAAAAAGGAGTGGTACTGGGGAGGTGGGTAGGGGGTGAAACCAAGGGAAGGTACTCTAAGGTGGGTAGGGGGTGGAGACAAGTGGGGGGTGGGGGGAGTTCTTGCACCTATTTGAGGGAAAAAAAAAAAAAAAAAAAGCCCAATGCACCAAGAAAACGCACCCATGTTGCAGCGTGTCAAAAAAAACGCAACACAATAGCACACCATTAACATGTAAATGGGCCCTTAAAAGCACATCTAAACTCAAATATAAAATACCTTAAATGTATCTGGTCTCTCTCTGCATGCCGTGGCTGCATTCATTTTACTTTTTCAGGCTCCCCACCTTTATTTTCACCTGCCAGTAACACAGGTACTGTAAAAAATGGAGCTGTGCTGACACCGTAGGCTGCTCTCCCAATGTTACATAACACCCCCTCCCCTCATCTCTAACATAGAAAGGGGGGTGTATTGTAGCTCACAAAAGACAACCTTTTGGAATTTGCATCACTTTCTATACTGGAGACCCTTAACCCGTCTATCTTCTTCTAGCCTCTTGCCTGTCTATCTAAACCTAAAAAGTGAAATGTTTGGCTTTATACACAAAAAAAAAAAAAAAAAAAAAAAAAAAAACACCACCACCACGAACCCACTTACATCCTTTTCTATACTGCACTGACAGTCACATCAAAGACTCAAAAGGATTCAATGCCATAATCCAGAGAGATTCACGGGTTCTAAAGGGCACGATGCGGCATGTTAAGTAACTGTACCACATCAAACAAGTCAGTGGCTTCCTTTTTCAAGTCTCAAATAGGTCTACACAGTGCTACGGAGTGAAAGATTCTTCTACAACTACCAGCTGAATAAGTGACTGTGCTCAGCTTAGAGGCAAGTCATTCTAATACTAATTGGGCAAATATATTTCCAACAGTAGTCCTCCTCCAAAGAGGTTCCTCAATAGATTTGTAGGGGGGCATTCTTCCCACTGACCAACAATGTAGGGGGCTTTCCTCCCACTGACCACCAACAAAGAGCATTCTTCCCAACGGCCACCAATGTAAGAAGCGTTCTTCCAGTTTAATACCAAGCTAATGTACTGTGGAGCTGTAGCTCTAGAAATTACTGGCAGGGGTTCCCTGAGATCTGGAGGTTATGTTAAGGGTTTCTCCATGTGGAAAAGGTTGAGAAAGGCTGGCCTACCAAGTATTAAAATGTTTTTGTTGTAGACAATTAAGTGGGAAAACTCTGCACTTTCCCTTTCCCCCCAACCCACTACTACTGGATTGGTAGACGTGTCCTTCAGTGAAGCCCAGCCAATTGGTTACCAGTGCTTGACCATACTTTGGGTCTATGTTGCTGAACTTCTACTCCCAATAGATTTACTATTTGCTGCCCGATGGTAGAGAGATAGCTTGCAACAAACGATACACACACACAGAATATGCTCTACACTTGCCCTCCCCTCCATTGCTGACTAGCAGGTGTGTAATACTGGCAAGTGCACGATTGGCTACCACTGTTTGGCACATCTTTGGCCATCTTCAGCCAACCAAAATTGAACCAGGTAGCTTCAGAACTTTGACGCCCCAACAGAACAGCAGCTCAAGTGGGCTTTCTGCTCTCCTTCAGAAAATGGAAATGCTTCCAAGTGAAAAATCTGTAGTCCACAAGTGCTAACCATCGTCTAAAATGTTAACTGCCCAACTATTGTTCTAATCCTCTGGTTTGGATATTCCAAGTCATAATCTCAAAATAAACAAACATACAGCCAGCTGAGTCCATATCAGGAATATGAAAAAATGTTCGGTTTACATGTTTAAAGACACAAAGTCTGAAGCCAGAAGATTGGCAACTAGTATTTATAGAAGGACATAATCACCAAGAGACCTGATAATTCTCCCATCACAGGTTTACTGCAACCTTCCCAATTTTCTGATCTGTGCTGCAGTTTACTGGACATAATGAAAGCTACAAAAACCCCAATATGGTAGCCAATGGCAGTTTATATGGCCGGTCTTCCTTCCATACACCTTTTAACTGTTAAAAAGTTGCCAGTTAATAGTGGTGGTACAAACACAAGCCTTTTTTTTAACCACAACCTTGATGCGAGACATGTCTAGCAATCACCAATGCTGGTGGTCCAAGCACAAAGTGTTTCATAGCAGTCTTCCTAGGGTGGCAACCCCTGCTGGGTTCCTATAATTCTCAAAGGATACTATAATTGCGCTATAAGATATAATGGCGCTTCATAAACTGAAGATAAAAGTGTCTACCCCATATTAGTAACAGCTTTAGAACAGTTGATGTTCCATACCTTAACATGATAATGTCCATCAAGCAGAATATTAGCGGGCTTCAAGTCCAGGTGAAGCAATGGTGGGTTCATACAATGGAGAAAGTTCATTCCCACTGCCGTCTCATGGATGATCCTGAACCGTAAGTCCCATGGCAAACGCTCAGAGGCCAAAAGCTTTTCCAAAGAACCAGTCTCCATATACTCCATGACTAGACCAACAGGCTCACTACAGATCCCATAAACAGGCAAGATGCAACGAAACTTGGCCATCTCCATCTTTTTGGCTTCCTCAACCAGCTCAATACGCTCCCTGAAAGAAAATGGGAAGAGATTAGTTACAAAAATCATAATTGATAACAGAATGACTAACAAACAAAGCTTGATACCATTAATTTTGGCTCAAGGATAGAACTTTCTCTCCCCCAAGTCTCAATGGGGTTCTGGCTCCACAATTATGAAGAAGTTATTTGGACAGCCTAAACATAATATAGGTCTTTCTACTAGCTGCAGAAGAGGAAATTCTGGGGAAGATATTTAGAATTTATAGTAGAGATGGATTTGATGTGATGATAGCAACGTTCAACTGAACCTCAAACTATTGATTGTGAAAGAAGGTAGGTGTTTCATCCAAAAGCGTCCAATGAGATTTTAGATGCCCTTTACATCAGGATAGAAGATGAAAGCTATTGGTTGGTGGGTTACTATAGGTCCCCGTTAGAGATATTTGGACCACTTTGTCTCGTTGTCTGGACAGGAAGTGAGGGAAAAATCTTTCCAAAAAAGGGCACAAAAACTAACCCAATGGGTTTCTACAAAAAAGTAAAAAGGTTTTCACTAGAGTTTTGCTTTAGTTCTACAATATGCCTTAGGAGAGAAGGGAGTTTCTTGTTCTTCCGGGAACAGACACAGAGGCTGCTTTTAATACATAAGGCCCCTTGTTCCTGCATGGAATGCATACGATTTCTGAAAGTTTTTTTAGAATGGTAGAACTTGTTGGACCACCTTTGTCGCAGGAAGACATAAAACAAATATGACAGGTTTGTGCTAAAGCGCTGTGAGGTGTTCAGTACCAACACTCATCGGTCACAAAATGTCCCGAATTTACTCACTAAAACAGGTTGCTACATCAACAAAAGAAAAGCCATGTTAAAAATCGAAATTTTAACCCACAAAACAATCTGTAAGAAAGACAACATTGTACTCTCCAGATTGTAGTTGCCCCTGATTTTCAAGGATAGGATAAGAGTTTAATTTCCGTGGAAATGTCCCACGGATTAACTATTCCATTTTTTTTTTTTTTTTAAATCCCATCCTTCAAGCCCTAAAGCCTTAACTGGATATTCCGTTTGGGATACTGGTCTTAGGCTAGTGTCACAGTGACCACACAGTAACTGCAGAGAAATCCCCCAATTGGGACATTGGGTAAGAAATAAAGGGCACAATGTCTGTTAGGTGTTTTACTGCAAAGGACAAAAAAAAAAAAAAGTCTGACCCACTTTAAAGTGGATATAAACCAACAGTGAGCTTCTCTTTTGTCCAGTTAAATATATCATTGCATTAATTTTGTCATATTGTTTGACAAATACAAGCAAACACATGCTGATCTTACAAGCAGATAACGATTTAGCTGTTGTGGAGAGCACAAGAAGTTAGGTACACACTGCTATAGGTTACATTGTTTTCAACTATTCGTGGACTATAGAATATCCATCACCTATGTTATGGAGGAGAGGTGGAGGTGTTCTATTGTCTTGTCCTAGGATGACAACACTGCCCCTCCATGGATACAGTACAGTTGGTGATCCTTGGACTGGGAGTGTTTTTTGCAAGATCAATAGATGAAAAGAAAAAGAAAAAAGCCTGGAAAAAAAAAATGCAGCCAACATATCCAAGGAGTGGTAAGCTGCAATAGAACACAATTTTTTTTTTCATGGCTTTAGATATGCTTTGAGGCCTTCCAATAAAAGATCTTCCCAGGTGTGTTCAAATACAATAGACGATCAGCATTAATCAATATGACTACAAGGAGCTACCCTTTCATTTCATGGTCTGTATTGTCCTTCTATAGCCTTGCCACAAAGGACTCCTAGTGAGCACCTAACCATTACTTCTTTAGCTGAACTGAAGATACTTGAGCCACTGAGTAAACAATGAGAAAGCTGTAAGCTCTACCAGGTGCCCACGCAATGTACAGGCAGATATTGTGCAGGAACACTTGACAAGCATTTTACCCGTAGTTGACCTCCTTCAAGGAGGACTTCCCATAGACTTGTTTGGGAATGCAAAAAACCATCCTACCCAAAAGTCCATCAGCAAAGGATTGTATTTTAATATCAATCTCCATTATGTAATGCTAGATCATGGTTTTTTAACTAGGGTTCCTCCAGAGATTGCTAGTGGTTACTTGAACAATTTCTGTCTCTTCAAGATTTCCCACTAACACCATTCATCTTTTTAGCCATCTGTAAGAGGGTAATTCTTCCCAACAATCACAAGTGTAAAGAGCATTTTTTCCACTGACCACCACACTATTGTGTCATAGTTTGTAGATATGGTAATTGTTTGCAGGGGTCTCCAAGACCAGAAAGTTATTTCAAGGGTTCTTCTGTGTTGAAAAGCAGTGCTAGATGGCACAGCAAGAGTATGTGAGGTACTCTGCAGTGCCAGATAGCATATGTAAATATATCTTGTAGAGCTTCCCAGGAATCCTTAAGTGCAACATGAGTAGCGATTTCAGTTTCTGAAGTCACGTTGGGCCCTGGCACCTCTAGTCAGCAAGGCTCCACATTATAAAAGTTAAACATTGGAGGTAAAAAGGGCAAAACGACATCAGAAATAGGAATCACCATTTGCATCTATGGGATCCCAAGGAGCGGCGTTTAATAAATTATATATCTATCTATATCTATCATTGTGTCTAGGTACTCACATTAGAAGCTCTAAAATGCTGGTCTTGCAAAAGACACCTCAGGGCTTGCAAGCTATCCAGTCACAAGATAAAATGTGTTGGCCTTGACAACATGGTCTGAACTGATGGAGCTTGGAGGGCTGAAATTCAGGCACAGAACTGGCGACTCTACTTGTAACCCAATCTGCCTTTCAGAAGGGATTACATGACCAACACCAAAGATTTTGTCACATGGCTGGCTACCATGTCATCCTAATGAAGGGCTTTCTGAAAAAAAGGCCATTTCAAAAGTTTTTCTTTAAAAATAAGAACACAATTCGTTTCAGGGACATTTTGGTACAGGAAAAAAAAAAAACAAAAAAAAAAACACAACAAACAACCACAACAAGTACTAGATCCACCAATGAAAAAAAGATTTGTTTCAAACAATGATCCGATCGGTACTTGTATGCTCAGCATAAATCTGTTACTTCATGTTCGGTATATTAAACAAGGAAGTAAAAATAGATACACTAACACTACATAAAAAGCACAACATGAACAGAAAAAAAAAACAAAAAAGAAAAAAAAAAAAACACAACAACAACACAACTTACTACCACAACTGAATAAAAGTTGACTTTAGTGGTACAGTTGGCCGAAAATAAAAAGGCCATTGGCTTAAAATAAATAAATTCTAAGTGGATTTCTACAATGGAAAAGCCATTTATAACCAGGATCTGTAACTAAAAACTCTAACTAGACTTGATTAATAAATCGTCCAGCCATCACCTTCCATTGAATAGCCAGCAACCATAAAGCATTCACTAGTCACAGGGGAAAGCCATCTCCATTTCAATAACTCAATTTCCATACGCCTTGTCTTGTAAAGAGGCTCTAGCTTAGCACATTGCATGTCAACATCAGCTTTGAAAAACTTGCTGGGTGGGTCCAGGGGACAAATAACCCCTCCTCCCCCGCTCAAAGCCATATTCATCACCCATGCAAAGTACAGACAAGTCCAGGCAATGGAAGTGCCATTTAAAACCAGAAGATCTGTAACATTAAGCAATCAGCTGCAAGGTGTTAGTGTTGATGTTCCTACCATAGATTACGTACTAATGTCCCTACTACAGTTATTGTTTGTGTCTATAGACATTAGATAATATTCTAGATTTGGGGGGGGGGGGGGGGAACAGTCTGTAGGCCACTTCCCTGTCACTTGGGCGGAAAAGGATCGGTGTGATGGATTATTTCCTGGTTTCCGGGAACATATACAGCATAGTGTACACCCATGGTGAAAGTATAGCATTCTTCGTTTAGGCAACTGTTTGGCCAGTGGATCCTGAATAATAATTTGCCTGGTTAGTAGGAACCTCAACACTTTGGTTGGAAGCCAATTAATCCAAAAGATTTGACCTTAAGGATTCAGATTTGCATGCCGCCACTCTCACCAAGTTCCCAATAATGTTTTCTTGCTGCATACTGGTTGGCAGGCAGCTTAAGCAGAACAACTCTTTTGCATTCATGGTCAAAGCAACAGAAGTAGAACTTTAGGACAATGCTAACCTCACAACTGCTGAGGTATTAGTTACTTTTATAACTTGAGAACTATTCATTAGCAGATATCATCCCAACTATTTCCAAGAATGGGGGGGGGTGTATTTTATCAGCAGTACAGATTTATTCTCTCATAATGTATCAGTCTTTATCTCACAGGGAATTGTCTTGTGATAAATTGCCCATGATTAAACAATGGCGTCATTTAATTTATCAGAAATAATAGCAATGAATCTCTTCCACACACTTGAATTGTGGCAGAAGCTTGAACTGCACAATTGTGCATTCATGAGACTGGTGGACAAATTTTTCCTGGTATATATAGTAGATCCCTTCAATATCTCTCTACAATTACTGACAGAACTACACATACACACCCCCTTTTTTTTTTCCTATCTGGCTGTAAGGATTTGAACATATTCATCCTAGAGCTTTATGGGAAGGAGACTCACCCTCTACAACTCAGAACATAGATCTCACACTGCCCATATCAGCAAGGGCATATTTACCACAAGGCATTTGCCTAGGGCGGCTTTTTTTTCAGGGGGTCTGGTGTTGGTCAGTGTCTCTCTCTCTCTCCTGGAGAGGGGGGCATCCCCTAAATGCACCTCTGCATATCAGGAAAACTTAGGAGGAAGGAAAACAAATAAAAAAACAACTTTGATTGAACAAGTTAATACATAGACATTCTGATGACAGATCTCTGCCAATGTGCAGCAAATACTGTACACAACGACTTCCTCTGATTACATAAATCTTAAGCCCCGTACACACAATGAGAATATCAGCTGAATGATCTGGGGTTTTTTTGCATGCTAGTCTCATATCGAAAGTGAAGAGACTACTAAAAGTTCAAATTATTTTTTTCTGTTGTACAAGAATTTTTGTAAGCGATGTAATGTATTTTCAGATGAAAACTAC
Source organism: Staurois parvus (assembly GCF_062004578.1). Lineage (NCBI taxonomy): Eukaryota > Metazoa > Chordata > Amphibia > Anura > Ranidae > Staurois > Staurois parvus. The sequence goes on from NW_028318370.1 coordinate 10,916, forward strand.
TGATTAAAAACGTTATTGTATGAGAAAAAAGGTTCGTACCTGGCCCTTTGAGTAATTTCAGATGAAAGCTGTGTACCAATGATCAGATTATTTATTACAGGTACTTATATAGCGCTGCGTAAAATGACACACATATATATATACACACACACACACACAGTACATTCACATCAGTCCCTAACCCTCAAGGGGTGTACAATCTAAGGTCCCTAACTCACATTCATATACACATACTAGGGACAATTTGGACAGAAGCCAATTAACCTACCAGCATGTCTCTGGAGGTGGGAGGAAACCGGAGTACCGAAAGGAAACCCACACAGGCACAGGGAGAACATGCAAACTTCAGGCAGGTGGTGCCATGGTTGGGATTCAAACCAACAACCCTAGTATTGCCAGGTGGAAGCACTAACCATTAAGCCACTGTGCTGCCCCAGATTATTGTATGATCGCTACAAAAGCGATATTTTTTCGCACGATTTTTTGATTGTGTGTACTAGGCTTTATTGCCAAAACAATGGGCCTAACCAAACAGGAGAGCCTGCAAGTGTATGTTGCTCATTGCAATCCCATCCTTCTCTAACGGCTGCCATATATGGCTGGAATTTGACAATTCATGCTAAATGGACTAAAATTAATGCCATGGGTGTCCTTGCTGGCACCCCCCGGTTGGACAAAGGTTGGGAATCATCTTTTGTTGAAGGAGCCAGGTGGGAATTTAGTGGCCAAAGAGGGCTTAAGTCCATTCAGATGCAGTCACTGTTGGAGTACTCTGACAGCCAATGGATTCCTCCATCCATTGCATTAGCGTGGATAGAGGAATCCATTCGATATCTTCAGCTTGCGTTCCCTATAAATTGTATGGCCAGCTAAACATTGTTTGACGATATGAATCAAGTGTCTGATTAAAAAAAAAAACAAACAAAAAAAAACAAAAAAAAAAAAAAACACACCCCACATTAACCAATGAGGTTACAGACAGAACATTTTAAAAAATATTAACTCTTCCCTACTTTTATCTGAAACTTACAACAAATTATTTTTTTTATATAAGATCAAAGCATAATTTATTGTAAGTTTCAGATAAAAAAGTAGGGAAGAGTTAAAAAAAAAATAAAAAATAAAAAAAACTAACCAATGAGGTCACAGACAGAAATGTTAAAAATATTAACTCTTCCTACTTTTATCTGAAACTTACAATAAATTATACTTTGATCTAATATAAAAAAAATAATTTATTGTAAGTGTCAGATAAAAGTAGGAAGAGTTAATATTTAACATTTCTGTCTGACCTCATTGGTTAGTTTTTTTTATTTTTTTTTTTTTAACTCTTCCCTACTTTTATCTGAAACTTACAATAAATTATACTTTGATCTCATAAAAAAAAAAAAAAAAAAATTATAGTTTTAGATAAATGTAGGGAAGTTAATAATTTTTTTTTAATTTTCTGTCTGTAACCTCATTGGTTAGATTTTTACTCACTTGTCATTTACCACAAAACAGAAGTGGCCAAAATGGGACAGTCACCCCCCACCTCACCCCATTACCCTTTCTTTAACCACTTTAATATTAGATTATAGCAGTTTTATCTACAGTAACAAGCTGCAAGGTTCCCGGCTGCCCATCCTGCTGTGGTTCATCCTTATTGGGGTGTAATAAAGTCCTCTTTGTGGGTGAACCATGTTTTAGATGAGTCTTGATGGCTGATTACAGTTTGATTTACAGACTTATGAAGAGCCTGGTGGTTCGCTAATATCACCCCATTTTGTGGGTGGACATTTACCTGATTTAAGACGGTTAATTTTTTATTTGATTTATGGTGCTCAGGTGTTGAAGACGAAGATAGTCGTTTATCAGTTATTAAAAGTTCCAAAGTCAAAGTTTGATTTAAACCCCAATTAAGGTCTGCGGCCAACACCTTTCCAGGTACGCATGTCTGGCATTTTATATGTTTGTTTTCTTTATTGTGCATTTGGGGTGGTCCTTGTGTACAACCCATGTCCATGGAGCAAGAAACAGGGGGGCAGTTTTCACCCTTTATAGTGACACCAACATCAATAAATACCCGTCACAGCCACTAGCCTATTAAAATTTTTGCTGAACTTTCAGCCAGGGGCAGACTGACAACTCATGGGGCCCGTGTCCTCACCCACACTCAAACCACACCAAAAAAAAAAAAAAAGTGTACCAGGGACATCCCATGGGGCCCCCTACTGACCCCTGGCAGTGCCTGAGTACCCAAAAGGTCAGTCTGCCCCCTGCTTTCAGCCTGGGTTCACATATATGCGGTGCGGTAGATCACATGCGATTCACACAGGAACCGCACTCCTGCGTAAATCACATGCGATTTGTGTGCGGTGCGATTGGAGCCATACATTTTGTATAACTCTAATCGCACCGCACCAAAAACATGCAGGACTTTTTTTTGGTCCGCACTAGAACCAAATTGTATGGGTATTCACACCTATGTGATTCGATTCTGCACATCACACCGCATTTTGCTGGCTGCTTTGCGAGGTGTTAACATACACACCCGCAGCGGATCGCATGAACGAGGTGCAATTCTTATGCCGTGCGGAACTCGCACTGAAACCACTGAGAATTCCGCACCACATCAGTGTGAACCTGGGCTCAAGTAGATAGTTTTAGGAAATGTGTAGGTAAGGGCTCATTCACACTTGACTTTATATCTAACTCTTGCCAAATGCCCCTATAGCATTTGACAGGCGTTAGGGAAGCGTTTTTAAAGCTCCCAAAACGCCCTATGTACGGTTTTGAAGCATTTGTCAAGCATTAAAACAGCAAACGCCTATAATGAAGTTAAGTGGTATTAACGCTCCACAAACGCATCACAAATGCCTGCCAGGTATTTGAGGAGTGACACCATAGACTTGAATGGGAGGCTTCAACTCCTCCTGACTCAACATGAAAGGTCTGTTTTACAAGGACGCTAACGCTTCAGTGTGAACAGCACTGTTTGCTGCCATGTGCAGAATTTTCATAGGCGTTTGAGAAACGTTAAAAACGCTTCCCAAACGCCAGCGGACAAAGCTAGTGTGAACGTAGCCTAATAACTGTTAAAAATTTAATTAGTTGCAAAAATGCCAAAAAGGAAATAATCTTTTTAGCAAATAGCTTAACATCTAGCAGAGTACAGCCGCTACATTGTGAATGTATCTTAGAAGTCACATTCTTGGATATCATTTAGTGTCACTATATCATTAAGTGCCTAATGCAGTCACAAATTCCTCAGCTAAAACAGCTGAGGTTTTGTAGCTCATAAAAGTTTAAAGAAATTTTGTATTAAAGTTTGAGTAATTGTGTCCAAGAACATGGATCATTTTGTTCAAATATAAAATCTCATTATTATTACCACTACTACTAGAAGGCAGGGGTGGACTGACAACTCATGGGGCCCCTGGGCAATAGGGGATCATGGGGCCCCTGTGTCCTTGCCAAAAACTCAAAAAAGCCTATGAAAAAGGTACCAGGGGCATCTCATGGGGCCCCCTACTGACCCCGGGCCCTCGGGCAGTGCCAGAGTTTCCAAATGGTCAGTCCGCACCTGCTAGGTCAATCCACAGCACTGGTCCTTTGTACACTGACTATGCCAACACCTCTCCTGCTCAGTGTCCTTCATTTAGGCATCTTCTATGTTAAGATCAATTACATGTGTTGTCATAAATTACACTGCCAGCTGCTACAGAGTGAGGTAACCCTGAGGGCCCCATGATTCATAGTTACGCCCCTGACAGTGAATATTCCGCCAGTGATTTGAATAACCTCAGCAGATCACCGACTGATCCAACTTGTTGCCAAGAGTTGCTGTGCAGAACCTGGCGTGACAGTCGCAGAGCATTTAGTCCTCCGCAAGCACGACATAATATAGTAATGTAAAAAAAAAATATTAAACATGAAAGGCTTTTCATGGAATTCGGCAATGCCCGAGGCCACTTCACAAATCTCAAAATGACTTAATTAGCAGTATTTTTACCTGTACAAGCCACGGCTCATATTCCCCCGTGTAATTATGTTCTTACAGAACACAAAGAGCGTTCTGGTTTGTAAAACAACATAGTGGACTTTGCACACTGCGGAGGTGCAATGTAGACACCAGCAGACACAAAAGGTCTGATTCCTGCACACTGCGGAGGTGCAATGTAGACACCAGCAGACACAAAGGTGTGATTGCTGCACACTGCAGAGGTGCAATGTAGACACCAGCAGACACAAAGGTCTGATTCCTGCACACTGCGGAGGTGCAATGTAGACACCAGCAGACACAAAGGTGTGATTCCTGCACACTGCGGAGGTGCAATGTAGACACCAGCAGACACAAAGGTCTGATTCCTGCACACTGCGGAGGTGCAATGTAGACACCAGCAACACTGAGGCAGGCCATAGATGGGTCAAAAATGTGTCCGAAAGAATAAATCGGCCAATTTTCGGATCGTTAGTGGGTGAATTTGTTGGCTGTTTTTCATGATTTTGACACATTTTAAATCGGTTATGTTGGAAAAAAAAACCGGCTGATTTTGTAAATCGGCCGATTTTCACAGCAATGATGGGCAAATGGGCCGATCTTTTTACTGATTAAAAAAATGTGCATGAGCCGTGACCTGCAAGAAGAAGGAAAAGAAAAAGATGATGAAGACAAAGAAAAAACATCTGTATCTATTTGTATCCATTTCGGATACAGATGTTTCTATTCAGATACAATGTTGCAACCGCAATACTTTTAAATGTCAAAAATAATAGCGGAGTGTCCCTGCAGAGAGCTCCGCTATTATATTTGACATTTTAAAGTATAGCAAAGTTGCAACATTGTATCCATTTGTATCCAAATAGAAAACATCTGTATCTGAAATGGATACAAAGTTGCAACTTTGCTATACTTTAAAATAAAATGTCAAATATAATATCGGAGCTCTCTGCAGGGACACAGCTATTATATTTGCCGGCCGTAGACAGGATGAAAATCAGCCAATTTTTTTTTACCAATGGTGTTAACGTCGGCGGATTTAAAAAAAAAAAAGAAAAAAAGCCAGTTTTCGCTCCGTCTTTGGCCTGCAAAAGATCTGATTTCTGCACACTGCGGAGGTGCAATATAGACAGCAGACACAAAGATCGGATTTCTGAAAAGTAGACTAGTATACAGGTATAGATTCTATTATACAAAATACTCTCTTTTTTATCATTATTCCAATTACATACAGTTGCAAGAAAAAGTATGTGAACCCCTTGGGATTACGTGGAGTTTTGCATAAATTGGGCATAAAATGTGCTCTGAACATCATCTAAGTCACAATAGAAGAACACAGTCTGCTGAACATAATACTACACAAACATTAGATGTTGCCATGGTTTAATTGCACATAACATGTAAACATTCACAGTGCAGGGAGGAAAAAGTATGTGAGGCCCTAGCTTAATGACTTCTCCCAGAGCTAATTGGAGCCAGGAGTGAGCCAACCTTGACTCCAATCAGTGTGATGATATTGGATGTGTTGCTGACAGCTGTCCTGCCCTTAAAAAACACACACCTGTTTTGGGTTTACTGGTTTCAAGAAGCACTCTCTGATGTGAACCATGCCTCGCAGAAAAGAGCTCTCAGAAGACCTACGATCAAGAATTGTTGACTTGCATGAAGCTGGAAAGGGTTACAAAAGTATCTCCAAAAGCCTTGATGTTCATGTGTCCACGGTAAGACAGACTGTCTACAAATGGAGAAAGTTTAGCACTGTTGCTACTCTCCCTAGGCGTGGTCGTCCTGTAAAAATGACTGCAAGAGCACAGCGCAGAATGCTGCATGAGGTGAAGAAGAATCCCAGAGTGTCAGCTAAAGACCTACAGAAATCTCTGGCACATGCTAACATTTTTGTTGACACATCTACAATAAGGAAAACATTAAACAAGAATGGAGTACATGGGAGGACACCACGGAGGAAGCCATTGCTGTCCAAAAAGAATATTGCAGCACGTTTGAAGTTTGCAAAAGAGCACCTGGATGTTCCACAGCACTGCTGGCAAAATATACTGTGGAGAGATGAAACCAAGATTGAGTTGTTTGGGAAGAACACACAACACTATGTGTGGAGAAAAAAAAGGCACAGCACACCAACATCAAAACCTCATCCCCACTGTAAAACATGGCGGAGGGAGCATCATGGTTTGGGGCTGCTTTGCTGCCTCAGGGCCTGGACGGATTATTGTCATTGATGGGAAAATGAATTCCAGAGTTTATCAAGACATTTTGCAGGAAAAACGTACAACCATCTGTCCGCCAACTTAAGCTCTGCAGAGGATGGGTGATGCAACAGGACAATGACCCAAAGCATACAAGTAATTCAACAAAACAATGGCTGCAACAGCACAGAATACGCCTTCTGGAGTGGCCCAGTCAGAGTCCTGACCTCAACCCAATTGAAATGCTGTGGCATGACCTTAAGAGAGCGATTCACACCAGACATCCCAAGAATATTGCTACACTGAAACAGTTTTGTGAAGAGGAGTGGTCCAAAATGACTCCAGATCGTTGTGCAGGTCTGATCTGCAACTACAGGAAACGTTTGGTTGAGGTTATTGCTGCCAAAAGGAGGGTCAACCAGTTATTAAGTCCAAAGGTTCACATACTTTTTCCTCCCTGCACTGTGAATGTTTACATGTTATGTGCAATTAAACCATGGCAACATCTAATGTTTGTGTAGTATTATGTTCAGCAGACTGTGTTTTTCTATTGTTGTGACTTAGATGATGTTCAGAGCACATTTTATGCCCAATTCATGCAAAACTCCACATAATCCCAATGGGGTTCACATACTTTTTCTTGCAACTGTAAAGTTGGGATGGTCATCCTGTTCACATACTCCCTGGGATTGGCTGTCACAGTGGTCACATGAACAGGAGCCTGTCCTGCCAGCTTGAGATCATGAACAGAGACCAGGAGTTGCCTGTAAAAAGTTGGGTCACAGTGCTAGGACATGCAGAAACCTCAGCCTCCATTGACACATGTAAAGCATAAGAGCGTTAAGGCCCACCCAGGGGCGGACTGACTATTTAGGCTCTCAGGCACTGCCCGAGGGCCCGGGGTCAGTAGGGGGCCCCATGAGATGCCCCTGGTACATTTCATAAGCTTTTTTGGGTGTGGTTGGAGTGTGGATGATTTCCTACTGCCCGGGGGCCCCATGAGTTGTCAGTCTGCCCCTGGGACCACCCTTCCTGGAAGATGGAAAATAGATACTTAAATGGAAGATGAAATAGTAAACATGAATGTTTTCGGATTATGGCTGCAAAGTAGAAAATGAGTGCCGGGTGATGGGTACACACCGGCAAAGCAGGTTCTCTTTAAGGCTGGCCCCCACAGAAACACTCCTTAGCCCATGCCCCCCACTAGTTACCAAGACAAAGAAAATTCTCAGGTTCGGGGGGGGGGGGGGGCATCATTTGACTCACTCCTCTTTCTCCCAAGCAGTATGGCTGGTGCTCAACAAACCCCATGCCACTCCAGGTGAGATTGAACTCCACACACCGAGATGCAAAGCAATATTTTTCCTTTAATAAAATAACCAGCAAGAACAAATTGAATTCCAACGCGTTTTGTGCTTGGCATATTTATCAAAAAGTTCTTAAAAAAAAAAAAAAGAAGTGCTGTGCCTAGGGTAAAATGTGTCAGTAGAACTTGTTTCTGTTGGCTATTTTAATAAAGGAAGCTCAATGCATCTCAACGTGTGGCATTCCTGTTACTGGTCTCATTGATCACTGGCTGCTTATGCTCCAATTGCCATCACATAGGACAGTCCTGTGGACTTGACTAGAGAGCTTCTACTCTTTGCTCCCAGTGGATGATTGGAAAGGCAGGAGGACAAAAGGAAATCAATTCTGTGCAGCTGTTAGGTCAGCAGCACAAACCAAAACATTAAAAAAGTTACAGAAGACCTAGATGTAAATGTAGCACCCTCCTAGCTAGGCTAGGGGGAGATGGTGTTTAATGCGTAGTGAGGAGGGCTGAGTAGCAGCCTGGGTGTAATAAGCAGAAGGTCAAATTTGGTCAGGAGCAGAGAGGCTTTGCAGGCTAGCCCCTCTGAAATTTCCCATTGCTCTAGGGCTTTTGGAGGAAGGCTCTTGAGGCAGTGGGTGGATCTGAGAAGTGGCTGGCTGCACTCTTGAGGGGTTCTAGCCAATCCCCAGCAGGAGGTTGACAAGGGGCTGGACACCCTTAAAACTGTTAGAGCCTGTTCAGCAGCAGGGAGAGTTGGAGGGAGAATTTGGGTGGAAGATAGAGAGAAGGATGTAAAGCTGAAGGAAGGAGGCTGCAAGGAGGGGCCTACCTGCAGGCCTGCAGCAGGAAAGCTCACCAGCCCCAAGAGAGGACTATCTGTATGGCAGGGAAGGAGCGGCTCAACTGACAGGTCTGGTAGCAGCTACCAACCCACAAGCAGTACAGGACAGGATCTGAGAGAGTACACCTACACTCCCTGGGCAGATAGGGGAATGAGCACTTTGGTGGAAGAGATTAGCCACCTGACAGTAACTGTTCATCTTTTAAAATGACAGAAACCAGATCCCCCGTTTAGAGATACCTTCAGATTGCTGGGTAAAGAAGTTAATCTAGGGGGGAGTACCTTTGGGCATCCTGCACACCCCTAAACTTATCCAAGTTCCATTTTCCCAAATAAAACAAAACCAAAACTCAAGGACTGATTTCTGACTGGATGCAAGCTTTTGTGAAGAGGTGTGATGCCTGACTGTGCAGGACTGTAGGGGGGACCCAAATCTTCCTGCGACTCCCAATGGAGTAGTGCTACATAGACATGTAGAACTGGTTTCATCATCCACAGCAGTCAATCCTCCATACATGGCCACTCAAAATGCAATGTTGGCTGAAATCAGGGCTCAACCACAATATCCCCCCACCCTGACCAATATGTGCTCATTTGGATGGGGGTGGTGGAGAAACTTCTGAGCCTTTCCAATGCAACCAACTGTTCTATCTACTCCTTCGCCAGTGGAGACCCACCAAATTCAATTGGATTTCCAAGCATGGATTGTTTTGTGCAAAAGCAAATCCAATGAGCAGCAAGCAGACTCTAAAAGCTGAGCAAGGGCATGATGCCAATTGCAAAATCAGTTTTCATTCAAAGCAAGTCAGCCCAACCAATGACCAGCAGGACCAGGGGCGGACTGACAACTCATGGGGCTCCCGAGCAATAGGGGATCATGGGGCCCTGTGTCTTCGCCCACACCCAAAAAAGCCAATGAAAGTTACCAGGGGCATCTCATGGGGCCCTCTACTGACCCCAGGCAGTGCTCGAATGGTCAGTCCGCCCCTGAGCAGAACTTTAATAGCACCGATTCCTATTTGAAGCAATTCACCTTACATGGGTGCCAACACTTTTTTTTAAATGCTGGTAAGTCAACATTAGAGGAGTTTTGAAGTCATATCCCACATACAATAGGTAATCTATGACACCTGTGAGTTCACACAGGATTAGCACATGACCCATCATCACAGAATGTCAAACGTACAGAATTAAAATAACCGACTTCTGACCTCGACAATACCTAAATAATTAGGTTATACGGTCACCAAGGACAATTTTGGATCCAAGAAGGCCTACGTCATTCTTACATAAAGCAAAAATGTCACAGAAATGAAAGTCAATAAAAACCAATAAACTATTTTAGACAGAACGTGAACACACACACACAAAAAAAAAAAAAAAAAAAAAAAACACACCACACCACTGGTGCAGCAGAAAGATTTCCCAAAACATATCAGGCAAGAATCCTTACGACTTAGGCTGGCCATACATTATACAATTATCTGCAGATTTTTGGTTTAGATTTACCAAAAACCATATAATAGGAGGACAAACCTAAACAACACTTTCAGTTGTATCCAATTAAGCAGGCCCTTGCACTACATAGTTGAAGGTAAATCTAAAAGGAAATTGGGCAGAAAATCTGCAGATAATTGTATAATGTATGGCCAGCCTTAGCCATCAGAAAAAAAAAAAAAAAAAAAAAAAAAAGGACAATATTTTAAACCATGTAAACTGAATTTGGAACGGATAATGCTACATACTGGGATCGGTTTACTAAAATTGGAGATAACAAAATCTGTTGCAGCTTTTTTTGGTCAAGAACAAGCTGGAGTTAAGCAGGCCAAACATGGGTAAAAATTCTGAACGATTTTTCGATCGAAAAAATCGTTCATTCTGTAATCCATATAATGTACAGCGCTGAGCAAACCTTTTAGCACTATATAAATACTGTATAATAATAATCCGATGGTGCCACCAATGATTCTGAAAAGCGGTCGTTTTTCACAAATTTTCAAGCATGCCCAATAAATGAAATGGGGAGAAACCATGAAAAATGGCTGGTGCCATCGCCCTACTAAGAGGGGAAAAAAAAAAAAAAAAAAAAAAAAAGGGGCCGATTATTCTTAGGTCTGATTTTCGAACAAAAAAAATCATTCGAAAATCAACCCGTGTATGGCTGGCCTTAGAAGCCGATTAGCTACCATGCACAGCTGCACCAGATTTTACATGCTCCAGTTTTAATAAATCAACCCACTGTTGTGCAAACAAAAAGCAAAAAAAACAAGTTAACAGCAGACTTATAAAAAGGTTTCGTCACAATCGGTCACAAAGAATACAGGCATTGGGTCATTGTGCAAAAGGTGCATGGTTAATGATATACCAGCCGTCATTAAAGCTTGCAGTCATTTTAATGTACAAATGTTACATTTTTAACCTCAGACCCTCATAGAGAACCCACCTATTTACCTAAAAACCTACAAATCATGATCTATGCCTCGCATTAAACTGGGAAGGGGAAAAAAAAAAAAAAAAAAACACCACACCATCTTCTTACTCTTATGGAACACACCTCAAGATATGTACATTGCCGAATTAAAGTGATTGTAAAAATTCCCTTTTTTTTTTTTATAATCAAATACATGTCACCCCCTGGCATGTGCCCCCAGTAAAAAGTTTGCTCTGGGGGCACTCGTGCAGGCTCGCTCCCGAGCTGCCTCCGTTTCTCTATAAGACACACAGAGCGGTGCTTGGGTTTGCTACATCCTCACTAAGCTGTTTTTGACAGCAGCGGGAGCCAATGGCTCACACCAGGGGCGGACTGACCATTTGGAAACTCTGGCACTGCCCGAGGGCCCGGGGTCAGTAGGGGGCCCCATGAGATGCCCCAGGTACCTTTTTCATAGGCTTTTTTGAGTTTGGGCAAGGACACAGGGGCCCCATGATCCCCTATTGCCCGGGGGCCCCATGAGTTGTCAGTCCGCCCCTTGCTCACACTGTGGTGTCTCAGCCAATAAGGAGACATGGACCTGAGAGAGATCAGGTTTAGGCTCAGATGAGTATAAGGGGGCTGCACACAGAAGGTTTTTTACTTTCATGCATAGAATGAGTAAAAGTAAAAAACATTCAGACTTTAGCACCACTTTAAAGACCCTGCAAGTACAGAAAAAAAAAAACCCAGTTGATCTGCCATAAAATGCAGTCAGCATCTTCATAAACTGCGAGGTGTCAGCCCTGCCCACTTTCCTTTTGCTAAACTGACAAACCTCCCCCCATCCTATTCTTAACAGAGGCCAAGGGCCTTTAAAGCAACACATGTTAATCAGCGTTAAAGCACCATGAAAATGTAAATGGGCCTTAATCATTCTGTAGTCCAAGATAAGAACTAGGAAGTCTAATTAGAGAGAACACAGGAAGTGTGCAGGGAACACAGGGCAGCTCTGAGTTTTTAACATGATGAATGGCTTCCCCCCCAGTGACTTAATTGTAATGTGAAATAATCCTTGGTAACCAAGCTGAAGTCAAACCAGTGCAATGCGAATTGCTCTGACTATGGGCTATGCATTTCTTTTTTTTTTTTTTTTTTTTTTTTAACAATAACATTTAAAAAAAAAAAAAAAATCTATATAAATAAACTGACCAACTTGCAGGGGAAAAAAAAAAATCAATGACCTATGCTACCTATATACTAACATTCTCATTGCTATAGCATATTATATATATATATATATATATATATATATATATATATATATATATATATATATATATATAGTCAGGTACCCTCAAAGAGTGACTATTCTGCACCCCAGCAATCCAACAAGGCTGTAGATCCAGGATAGACTAGACATACATTGCAAACATCAGCTTTACTTCTGTGCACAGATTGTAAATCCCCCACCCCCTTTAAAAAAGTGGCAGCCTACCACCCAAATTGACCAGGCACAGTCTTTTCTTATTAGGGCCCTTTCACACTGCTCTGCCAAATATAAAAAAAAACTAAAAAAACGCATATGCATTTTTAATATGCAATTAGTCATTTTTTGGGGTGTTTTCAGGTTGCCTGACTCCCAGTATGCACCTGTGAATTAAAGAAAAACACACACCTGCAGTGTGTTTTCTCATGGATTTCAATTGAAGGTGCATTTTTTTTTAGTGTTCTTTTTATACAGCAGCAAAAATGCAGCCTGCAGGAGCTGCAGTGCATTGGTGTGAAGAGTTCCATAGAATTTAAAAGGAATTTTTTATTGCATTTTCTTGTGGTTTTAATGTATAAAGGCCCTTATACATTGCAAATTATTAATGTACTTCTTGGAAATTCAGTATACTTGACACAGCACATATATATATATATATATATATATATATATATATATATATATATATATATTTATTTATTTTTTTTTTTCACACATACACACACACAATAACTTAATTATTTTGTAATGCACATATTGAAAACTCAGTGCAGTTATAACCTTCCAGACCCCCCAAGTGCCAATCTAGTCCCCTGCTAAAAATGCCATGAGCAGCCTTTGCCTAGTACACACAGCAAATAATCTCCCAACGATTTCTTGGTATACATATTGCAAACTTAATCCCCATACTGTAACCTTCCAGCCTCCACAAAGCTCCAATCCACCACCCCGGAAAGAGATCCTTTGCTTCGTATAGATCACACAAACTCAAAACAAGATTTTGTAATGCATATATTGCAAATACATTCAATGTAATGAAAATGTCTAATAACTATCCCTTGAAAAAGTGCAAAAGTGTCCAGCCTTTAATCTCACCACACGTTACAGTCTACCACCAACTATGTAATGCAAGGGCCTGACTGATTGGATAGATCGGGGTGGAGAGGTCTTCATATTACATTCTTTTAGTAAAAATAAAAAGATGATTGTATGAATATATTGTAAGGTTTGGTGACTACTAGTTACCAGGGATTGCAAACAAACATTTGTATTCAATCCATAAATTATAAAAAAAAAAAAAAAAAAAACCCACAAACACACCCCCCTTCCCATGCACTAAAGCTCACCATCAGGGACGGACTGACAACTCATGTGGCCCCCGGGCAATAGGGGGATCATGGGGCCCGTGTCCTTGCCCAAACTCAAAAAAGCCTATGAAAAAAGGTACCAGGGGCATCTCATGGGGCCTCCTACTGACCCCGGGCCCTCGGGTAGTGCCCAAGTTTCCAAATGGTCAGTCCGCCCCCGCTCACCATATACAGTAGCTTATAAGTAGATAACATTACAATCCCCTTAACCCAAGGTTCACACCTATGCAGGCTGCATTTGAGCCATTTCTGTATTGCATTTTTGCACTTGACGCATTTTTTTTTTCTCCCAAAATTATTCTTGTTGCTAGGCAGATTTAAAACACAAAACGCATCAAAAACACAATACAAGCTTTTCTGCAGAGTTTCCATAGAACCAAAAATGCAACTTTTTGCATTCAAAAACGTCCCTGACCCTTTGCTAAAAACGCATCGGGTGAAAACGTGCAGCTGTGAACATGTCCCATAGGAAATCATGTTAAATGGACTGTACTGCGTCTCTGCAAAACAGTGCAGAAAACACATAGGTGTGAACCTGGGGTTAGATCTACCAACATGAGTAATTTAAAGGCCTGCCAGATTGTATACAGATTGATTGGATAATTTAGGTTGCTCCCATGTGCGGACTGACAACTCATGGGGCCCCCGGGCAATAGGGGATCATGGGGCACTTGCCCAAACTCAAAAAAGCATATGAAAAAAGGTACCAGGGGCATCTCATGGGGCCCCCTACTGACCCCGGACCCTCGGGCAGTGCCCAAGTTTCCAAATGGTCAGTCCGCCCCGGGTTGCTCCTCATTTGACACAGTTTTGGTACATCTAAAAGTCAATTGCACAGAGATTGTATGATCAGATCATAAATGTTGCACTAGAGCTCACCACACATTATACATTCTGATTGTATCATCTCCTTTATCTACCACCAAGTACGTAGCAGGGGCGGACTGACAACTCATGGGGGCCCCCAGGCAATAGGGGATCATGGGTCCCGTGTCCTTGCCCAAACTCAAAAGCCTATGAAAAAAGGTACCAGGGGCATCTCATGGGGCCCCCTACTGACCTCGGGTAGTACCCGAGTTTCCAAATAGTCAGTCTGCCCCTGGTACATAGTGAATAGGTGTAAATGAGTTCATCTTTAGCCAACCTGCCTGCTTAAATTAATATCGATTGAATAACTTCAGTTTGGCCTCACATAATTTTGGCAAATCTAAAAGTTTAATTTCCTATAGTCAGATTGGAATATGTATGGTGACCCTAAGTGCAACATTTCAACCTAAAAATTGACCAGAAGTGCAACATTTCAACCTAAAAATTCAAACTACTCTTAGATTGTAAGCTCCAAGGAACAGGGCCCTTCTAACCCTCTTGTATTGAACTGTATTGTCTCCCTTTACATTGTAAAGTGCTGAGCAAACTGTTGGCGCTATATAAATCCTGAATAATAATAATTAACAATGCACATATTGAAAACGTAGTGTAGAATTCAAAGATCCCCCCTAAAAGCCTGCTACCCTGGCAAGACTATAGCCTGCCAGGGGAATAAAAAAAAAAATATACAAAATTTGTTGTACATTGTATCTTTTTTTTAAATGGTTTGCTGTCTTGTATCAATATTTTGCAAACAATGCAGAGAAAAACTAAAATATAAAACCATGCATCTAATGCAATAAACACGGAAGAACAATACAAAAACACCAAAGTTGCTCCACTTTCCCTAACGCACAGCAAGTCACCGGTCACACCGCTGCAATTTAAAATCCATGCGATTGGTGCGCAATTTCTGAAGACTTTATTGGTACTTGTGAAGGTTTCACAATTTCTTGCAATTTGCATTTGATTTCCAATGTATTCTATGTATATGAAATCACAAAACTGCGAGAAAAAAAAAGTCATGCAAGAACTACTTTAGAAATCGCACTGCAGTAAATCGCACGTTGAGACAGAGACATTCACCAGGTGCCATTTCAATTCACAAAGTGCATTGGTGTGACCGGGGACGTAGGCT
Organism: Staurois parvus; assembly: GCF_062004578.1. Classification (NCBI taxonomy): domain Eukaryota; kingdom Metazoa; phylum Chordata; class Amphibia; order Anura; family Ranidae; genus Staurois; species Staurois parvus. The sequence continues at coordinate 26,307 of NW_028318370.1, forward strand.
AGATTTGCATGCATGGCAGGAAAGTAGCCCTGTCTTTGCTAGGAAGACGATCGGCTTCCTGCCACTTACTTCTCATCCACATGCAGGCTGGGAGGACACTTGATGGCCAGCCAGGTCTTCCAGGAAATATGTTTGACTTTATAAACCTGTCCAAAGCCCCCAGAGCCAATCTTCTCCCAACCACAGAACTCCCTGGAGTCAAAGGTCCTGAGCAGCCCCATGTCCCATGGGGAAGAGCCCTCCTTGTCCATGGTGCTGCAGGCTGTGTCCTCTCCTCTCCCCCTCTCCAGCAGATCTGTTTGCTGTGTGTAGCTCCCTGCCCAGGTAATTAAGGTGTGTTCTGTGCCCAGGAGCTGACATCATTTCCTGACTCTGCACCTTGGACTCTGCTGGGACAGGCAAAGCTTTCATGGGGCGCCTTGCTGCCATCTAATGGTCAAAAATGCTAACTGCAGGACTTACTGTCCTACTAATTGTAGGACTTACAATTACCCTTGTGACCTGAGTTTAGGGAACTAATTGTAGCTGAGTATCCAGAATTTGCTAGCAATTAGCCAGACTACATTCACACCTGAGTGTTGCAAATTCAAGGCCTTTTTTTGTACATATTTTAGGACCCATTCACACCTACGTGTCAACAGTTCAGTTGCATTTTATTTGCAATTTCCCTTGACGCGTTGCCATACTATTCCACACGCTTCACAATGATTTCAGACGGAAAAAAAATCAGGACACGTCATATTTTCCAAAACAGTTCAGAGATGTAAACACCACATTTTTTTAACATCAGGACCAGGGGCGGACTGACAACTCATGGGACCCCTGGGCAAAGGGGGCTCATGGGGCCTCTGTGTCCTTGCCCAAACTCAAAAAAGCCTAAGAAAAAGGTACCAGGGGCATCTCATGGGGCTCCCTGCTGACCTCGGGCCCTCGGGCAGTGCCCGAGTTTCCAAATGGTCAGTCCGCCCCTGATCAGGACTATGTACGCCCATGTGTTCGGGTCGGTGCCAACTAGTACATGCATGCTCCTGTGTGGCCCAGTTTTGTCAGTAGGGTTGCCACCTCATCCCTTTAAAACCGAACACATAATAATTGCACAGGTTCTGTGGCTGATTAACCTCCTCGGCGGTATGATTCTTTCCGATTTTTTGTGCTGAAAGCAGTACCATTTTTTTTAATGGAAATATGTAGTTTTTTATTGTAGGCTGTAATTTTTAGGAATAACTCACTGAAATCTGTCCGAACAAGAGTCTAGTAAACATCCCGGGTAGGATAAAATTTGAAACACAAAATCATAAATTATAATTTAATAAATAATCATAAAAATAATAATATAATAATAATACATTTAATTCAATAATATAATCAAACCAAAAACACTGAAATTTGAAATACAGCGCCAAGTTCACACATCACTGAGCAAAGTCGCAAAATCATTTTCAGTGTCTGATGACGAATTTCCCCCACGAATCATTATCACTCAGTTCTGCAAGTGGTTCTGATTTACTATCGCTGTTCTCTAGCCGGTCTAAAACCGTTTTTGACGTAAAGGGACGCTTTTTGGACGCCATGGACGTTTTTAAGTTTCCAGTCAAAATGCAGGCAGGGCACAGTACAAAGCAGTAGGGACAAAATATATGTGAAATGCATTGAAACAGCAATGACAGCAAAAATGAAATTTTTGAAAAATTTTAAATTTGCCGCCGGTTCCGGTGCCCGGTCACAGGGACCGGAACACAGAAGCCGGATGCTGGCATCGGCCGGAGGAGATGGCCGGGGACGCTGCAGGGGACACATCGCGGGAGCGAAGGACAAGGTAAGTGCTGCAGGGACCCCCAGAACAGCGCCGCATGGTAAGCCCGAGTGTAGCTCGGGGTTACCGCTCTTGGTACTCAAATTTTACCCTGAGCTACACTCGGGATTACCGCTAAGGAGGTTAACCAATTCCTGTCCCATGTACATAAACGGCTGGACGGGAGCAGTGCAGGAGCGAGCTGCCGTTCATAAACGGCACCCGCATTTTCAGGCTGTGCACGCTCCCTGGGAGCACGCGGCACCGCGATCTGGTGCCTGCTGTGACACAATTTTTGGTTATAAACTAATTTGGGTTATTTTTTTTTTAATAGAAAGATAACCGAATACATTTTGGCCAAGATTTATGAAGAAAGATTATTTATTTGAAAAATTTTATAAGAAAAACACTTTTTTTTCAAAATTTTTGGACATTTTCATTTATATAGCAAACAAAATTAAAATCCCAGTGGTAAATAAATACCACCAAAAAAAAGTTTTATCTGTCACAAAAAAAAGCTAAAAAATTCATATGGGTACAGTGTTGCATGACCGCGCAATTGTCATTCAAAGTGTGATAGCGCTGAAAGCTGAAAATTGGCCTGGACTGGAAAGGGGTGAAAGTGTCCGGACTGGAAGTGGTTAAGGTGATAATTAAACTCCTTGTTCACGTATCCGTGTTCCTGCGGGCCACGTTTTGTGTGTGCACAGGAGCCCATTCATTTGAATGGACTCCTGTCCCTGCACTTCTTTGGAAACCGCAGCCTGCACAGGAACCTCAGTGAGGGCAGCGTGCCATTAGAATTAATGGCACCGCCTGCGGGTCCGCATTCTTTTGTGTGAGTGGTGCGGCTGCACGGATTTTTGTGCGGATCTGCAGTGGCACCACCCACACGTATGTGAACCTAGCCATACCTTAGGTTCACACCTAAGCGTTTTCTGCAGCGTTTTTCAGAAACACATTACAGTCCATTTAACACGATTTCCTATGGGACAGGTTCACATCTCCGCATTTTCACCCAGTACGGTTTTTGGAAGGGGTCAGGGACTTTTTTGAACGCAAAACGTTGCGTTTTTGGTTCTATAGACTTCAATGGAAATGCTGCAGATGCATGCATTGTGTTTATGCTAGGTTTTTGATGTGTTTTTGCTGCATTTTGCGTTTAAAATCTGCCTAGCAACAAGAAAAATGTAAAAAATGAAAAAAAAAAGGGTCAGGAACTTATTTGAATGCAAAACATTGCGATTTTGGTTCTATAGACTTCAATGGGAATGTTGCAGAAAAGCATGCATTGTATTTTTGCTAGGTCTTTGATGCATTTTTGGCAGGTTTTTGATGCATTTTCCATTTAAAATCTGCTTAGCAACAATAACATTTTTAAAAATGGAAAAAAAGGGTCAGGGACTTATTTGAAGGCAAAACGTTGCGTTTTTGGGTTTATAGACTTCAATGAGAACACTGCAGAAAAGCATGCATTGTGTTTATGCTAGGTTTTTGATGTGTTTTTGATGCATTTTGCATTTAAAATCTGCCTAGCAACAAGAAAAATGTAAAAAATGAAAAAAAAAGGGTCAGGAACTTATTTGAATGCAAAACATTGCGATTTTGGTTCTATAAACTTCAATGAGAACGTTGCAGAAAACCATGCATTGTATTTTTGCTAGGTCTTTGATACGTTTTTGGCAGGTTTTTGATGCATTTTCCATTTAAAATCTGGCTAGCAACAAGAAAATTTAAAAAAATGGAAAAAAAGGGTTAGGGACTTATTTGAATGCAAAACGTTGCGTTTTTGGGTTTATAGACTTCAATGAGAACGCGGCAGAAAAGCATTCATTGTATTTTTGATGGTTTTTGATGTGTTTTTGACAGGTTGTTGATGCATTTTGCATTTAAAATTTGCCTAGGAACAAGAAAAATTTTAAAAATTCCGAAAAAGCAAAACGCATTAACAATGCGTAAAAAAACTCAAGTGCAAAAATGCAAAACACAGTGCAAAACGCCTCAAACGCAACCTGCATAGGTGTGAACCTAGGGTTAGGCAGGCCATAGACGGGCCGTTTATCGGCAGAATTTTCAAATGTACAATACAGGAGCTTCTTTGGGACGGGATTGTCCATTTTTGGTCTTATAGAATGGGATTATGTGAGGGCCTGAAAGATGCGTACAACCTAGGATTGCCTCCTCATCCCTTTAAACCCGAACACATATTAATGACCCAGGTTCTGGGGCTAATTGAATGCAGATAAGGCACTAATGCAGGACATACATTATACAATTTTCTTCACATTTTTGCTTTAGATTTACCAAAAACCATATAATAGGAGGTCAAACCCAAACAACACTTTCAATTATATCCAATTAGGCAGGCTCTTGCACTACATAGTTGAAGGTAAAGCTAAAGGAAATTGGGCAGAAATTGGACAGAAAATTGTATAGTGTATGGCCAGCCTTAGTGAGTTTAATCACTTCAGCCACAGGACGTGTGCAATTAATATGTGTTCAGGTTTAAAGGGATGAGGTGGCAACTCTAGGGCAACCCCCCCCCGTTCACACTTGTGTTTGCAGCTTGTTTTCTTTCACCTGTGTACACTCAGCATGCAGAATCTCATTCTATATATCCCTGGTCACACTCCTGGCCTGAGTCGCCCTACACCCAAAAAGTACAAGAGCTTTGGGCATTTAAACCTTTTTGCCCCATTTTTGGCCTCAATGGGTGTGACTGTAAACTTGCTCTTTTGTGCCTTTTTGGTGCCTGATGAACTCCTCCGATTTTCAATTATTTGATTTTACTGTTGAGTGTTTTGTATCTTAAAGTGTTACTAAACCCACAACAGTAAATCAGTCTGTATATGCAGTAAAGCATGCTTGTTATACTCACTGTGGAACCTAAGGGGTTAATCCTCTGCATTGTGTAAAGAGGCCATTTGATCCTGATTGCTCTGTTCCTCCCCTTGTTTAAGTGACCACCTCTTATGTTCTGATAAGTCAGACTGAACTGTAGACATTTTTCACATGCCCAGTTTGGTGTGTATTGCTAGGGAGGGTTTTTTTTTTCTTGGGAGAGTGCATGAGATTAGCGCTGGCCAGACAGAGATCAGGGGTTCTGCATCCTCCTAGAGCAGAAAGAAAACTCCTCCTACAAGCTTTAACCAGTGCTGAACACTGATAGAAGTCACAAGACTGCTCTAACTGCTGATGAGAAAATGTATTTAGCAGTTTATATTTACTAAAATAATTGTATTTCCATGTTCTGTGGGAGACTGGATATAGTGAATGCAGGGTCCGTGGAGAGCGGATATAGTGAATGCAGGGTCCGTGGAGAGCGGATATAGTGAATGCGGGGTCCAGGGAGACCGGATATAGTGAATGCAGGGTCCGGGGAGACCGGATATAGTGAATGCAGGGTCCGGGGAGACCGGATATAGTGAATGCAGGGTCCGGGGAGACCAGATATAGTGAATGCGGGGTCCAGGGAGACCGGATATAGTAAATGCAGGGTCCGGGGAGACCGGATATAGTGAATGCAGGGTCCTGGGAGACCAGATATAGTGAATGCAGGGTCCTAGGAGACGGATATAGTGAATGCAGGGTCCTGGGAGACCAGATATAGTGAATGCAGGGTCCAGGGAGACCAGATATAGTGAATGCAGGATCCGAGGAGACCGGATATAGTGAATGCAGGGTCTGGGGAGACCAGATATAGTGAATGCAGGGTCCGGGGAGACCGGATATAGTGAATGCAGGGTACGGGGAGACCGGATATAGTGAATGCGGGGTCCGGGGAGACCGGATATAGTGAATGCGGGGTCCGGGGAGACCGGATATAGTGAATGCAGGGTCCGGGGAAACCGGATATAGTGAATGCGGGGTCCGGGGAGACCGGATATAGTGAATGCAGGGTCCGGGGAGACCGGATATAGTGAATGCGGGGTCCGGGGAGACCGGATATAGTGGATGCGGGGCCCGGGGAGAGCAGATATAGTGAATGTGGGGTCCGGGGAGACCAGATATAGTGAATGCAGGGTCCAGGGAGACCAGATATAGAGAATACAGGGTCCAGGGAGACCAGATATAGTGAATGCAGGGTCCTGGGAGACCGGATATAGTGAATGCAGGGTTCGGGGAGACCGGATTTAGTGAATGCAGGGTCCGGGGAGACCGGATATTGTGAATGCAGGGTCCGGGGAGACCGGATATAGTGAATGCAGGGTTCGGGGAGACCGGATATAGTGAATGCAGGGTCCGGGGAGACCGGATATAGTGAATGCAGGGTCCGGGGAGAGCGAATATAGTGAATGCAGAGTCCGGGGAGAGCGGATATAGTGAATGCAGGGTCCGGGGAGACCGGATATAGTGAATGAGGGGTCCGGGGAGACCGGATATAGTGAATGGAGGGTCCAGGGAGACCGGATATAGTGAATGCAGGGTCCGGGGAGACCAGATATAGTGAATGCAGGGTCCGGGGAGACCAGATATAGTGAATGCAGGGTTCGGGGAGACCGGATATAGTGAATGCAGGGTCCGGGGAGACCGGATATAGTGAATGCAGGGTCCGGGGAGAGCGAATATAGTGAATGCAGAGTCCGGGGAGAGCGGATATAGTGAATGCAGGGTCCGGGGAGACCGGATATAGTGAATGCAGGGTCCTGGGGAGACCGGATATAGTGAATGCAGGGTCCGGGGAGACCGGATATAGTAAATGCAGGGTACGGGGAGACCGGATATAGTGAATGCAGGGTACGGGGAGACCGGATATAGTGAATGCAGGGTCCGGGGAGACCAGATATAGTGAATGCAGGGTCCGGGGAGACAAAACTCCAAACTTTTTGCTGTCACCTTGTACACAACTGAGCTCAACATAACAAATAGATGGAAATCAATAGTGACTCCTCTGCTCTCAGAAGTGGGAGGGATCTCAATACAAAATGTTCTTTAGGGCTCACTTACACTTGCTTTGACTTCAACACATATTAAAGTGCCTACCGCTTCAACATGCTTTTTTGATGTGCTTTGAATGTTTCGGTGGTGCTTTTTTGAAGCTTTAATGAGGGTTGGCAGATTCCCTGTGTGTGCTGATATCTCATACCAGCAATACCTCCAAACCAAAGCACTGTGAACGCCAGTCAAAGCCCCTGTCACTAAAAATGGTTGTAAAGGCTCAAGGTTTATTACCTTCATGAATTCTATGCATGAAGGTAAGAAACCTTCTCTGTGCAGCATCCCCCCCTAATACACACCTAAGCCCCCTCTCGATCCAGCCATGTGGACTGGAGTCTCGAGACTCCCTCTCTTCACTGGCCAAAGGCTCCCGCTGCACTCAATCACAGCCAATGAGCCAATGGGAATAGAGAGGGGACGGGGCCAAGCCGCGGCTCCCTGTGCATTCACTATATCCGTTCTCCCCGGACCCTGCATTCCCTATATCTGGTCTCCCCAGACCCCGCATTCACTATATCCGGTCTCCCCAGACCCTGCATTCACTATATCTGGTCTCCTCGGACCCTGCATTCACTATATCCGGTCTCCCCGGACCCTGCATTCACTATATCTGGTCTCCCCAGACCCTGCATTCACTATATCTGGTCTCCCCGGACCCTGCATTCACTATATCTGGTCTCCCCGGACTGATTAACCCCTTCCCGTAGAGTGTACGCATATATGTGGCCCCACTGGACTGGGCTTTTCTCTGTGAGGTCGCATATATGCATATCTGTCTTTCTACTGAGAGCATGACAGCACAGAGACCATGGTCTTACGGGAGCCCTGGGTCCTGTACTAACAATCGGAACCCGGAACTCCTGATTCCAGGTCACCTGATTGCTGTGATAGCCTCTGGTTGGGTATCACAGTGATCAGTCACTGTGAAGCCCGCCCCTGTGTTTTCTTTCTCTCTGAATGGAGGAGAGAGATACATTGTATCTCTCTCTCTCCTTGTAGAGAGAGGAAAAAATACAACTGTGTAAAAATATAAAAATAAATAATAACAATTTAAAAAATAAAAAAAATAACCAAAAACCTAAATCAAGGTTTGAACTAGGTCAGTGTCAGGGTTAGTGTTTGGTTCAAGTAAGGATGAAAGGTCAAGGTCAGGGTCAGCATTTTTTGGGGGCAGGATTTATTTAAAAAAAAATGTTAAAGTTTAGTATCAGTGTCAGTTAGCGTATCTTTTTGGTTGTACGTTCTAATGAGCAGGGCCTTCTAACTCCTCCTGTATTGAATTGTATTGTAACTGTACTGTTTGCCCTCACATTGTAAAGCGCTGAGCTAACTGTGGGTGCGTTCCAGCGGCCATTTTTGGGATCTGTGCATGGTTTTCTCTGTGGAGCTTCTGCTGTACCCTGGATCTGTGATGTGAGATTCCTGAGGAGGCTGTATATTATTCATTGTCCATCTGGAAGAGGTTATTTCAATAAAAGTGGTTGAAATGTGAGTGGCTTAATCTTTGATTTTATTGAAATTAGCAATTAGCAATATCACACTATCTGAGATTTTTTTCTCCCTGGTTGAATGGTGGAGCCTATTCTGATGGTGAGGAATCCTTTAGAGTGGATACGAAAGAGGGTTTAGGATCCCATTAAATTCCTAAAAGGCGTTTCATTCACCAAAATCTGGTGAGTGTAATTGATGTTGGTTTGCACGGGTGGAAGGTGGAAGTTTTCTTTGCATCTGAAGAATTTCTGGATTTCTTATTTCTACACAAATTTTTTGTGATTCACAAACTTTTGGTGTTTATTATTATGATGGACTTTCACTATTAATATTATTTATGATATATTTATTATGCACTTTATAGATTGATTATATTTAGAGGTCTATGTTTGCGCTGTTTATTTATAGTTGTCACATTTTGTGTGTTTTATCACATTGCACAGCAGCAGGGTAGATCCTGTAGTAGTTTTCTTTGGCGCAGGAAGAATTTTCAGTTTATAAATCCTGTATAATAATAATATTGTTTTAGGTAGGATAAAAAAATCAAAATGTGCACTATTATTTCTGTATTCACATATGTGGTATCACTGCGATCGTCAGGAGCAGGAGAATTTATTTTAGGTTGTTCTTTGGTGGTAGGTTACGGTAGTAGCAAGAAATATAAAGCTACATTTAAAAAAAATTTTTACGATTATGGGCCAGTTTTCCTTTGATAGTATAAAAAAATCAAGAGATAGTCATTACCACCAAATGAAAGCCCAATTTGTCCTGAATAAAACGCAGTATAATCCACCTGGATGCACAAAGTAGTTGTGATGATATGTGCAATTTTATTAACACAGGTGAAAGTTGGCCTCCCCTCTGATGAAGTGCCGTAGCACGAAAGGCCTTAGGAGGAGCCGACAGCACGTGTGACGTTCACACCGCCGTGACCACGAGGAGGTCCGGCGGCCATTTTTCTTACTGGGTCAGTGCAAATTCTATTTCCACATAAGGCTGGTTATTTACCTTTGCTGTACATGTACCCATGAAATGATCTTTTATGACCAATAAATGAGCTTTTACATACTACACTATTGGCACCCCCTCTCTGTTTTTGACCCTCTTCCTGAGGGTTTCAGATCCACAGCAGCTGGTCCACAGCAGGGGCGGACTGACAACTCATGGGGCCCCCGGGCAATAGGGGATCATGGGGCCCCTGTATCCTTGCCCGCACTCAAAAAAGCCTATGAAAAAGGTACCAGGGGCATCTCATGGGGCTCCCTACTGACCCCGGGCCCTCGGGCAGTGCCCGAATTTCCAAATGGTCAGTCCGCCCCTGGTCCACAGTGTATGTTATATCCAGAAGAGGGAGCTCATGCATCTAGGCTACTCATTGACTGATCCCACCACTACACTCAAGGATGATGATCCACCTGTGAGGGATGTACCGTGTGCATTGCTGATTACCTGGATTGCTGGTCATATACATGCGCAATTTTAATGCGCGGTCGGTGAGTGCGCATTTCTCCTATATGTTTCCAGTCACCTATTTTGCCTTATGTTTTGGATGTATATGAAGATTTCATGAACTTAGTGAACTTAATGATACATATCACAGCGCTGCACTTTGTTGTTATATAATTTATGATACAAGGTTTTGTGATTCCTTTGAGTGTTCTAGCAGCTGATCTTATGAGCGCTCGCTTTATATCTTTATTCATCTTTGTGCTTGGGCATTAATGTTTGTTTTACCCTTAGGCGTGAAGGGGTTAATCCCATAGGACTAATGTCTTAACATGCAAAAGCAATAAATAGAGAGTTTCTAAAAGAGAAGAGTAAGTCAATCCAGAAGTATTTTAGTTCTAGCTGGAGCACGGTGTGCGGAGTCAGATCCCGACTTGGATTCTGAAATGATGAGACCTCCCAGCCATAACTCTATACTTCTTGCCCCCCTAGGAGTTTTGGGTGTTCCTGGCACCTTTGTGTGTTCCAGTTCCTCCTGTTACAATATATAAATGTAAAAAAAAATCCATCAGGGATGGTGGGAACCCTAATAATGGGTACCTCAGGAGTACAGACTCCAGAACTCGGCACAGATCAAACGTAGTTATTGAGAGATAGAAGAAACTGTCTGGTGGTTTAACTCTCCATCATCTAATTCTAAAATATAAGTTATGGGTGGAGTGACCCTTTTAGAAATCATCAGGCTAGCTTGAACCTTTGAAAATGTTGGTTGAACGCAGGGCCATATCTAACCCATCTGGTCTGGGGGTGCACTAAAAAAAAGTCAGGGGGGCATAATGCCAATACTGTGTGTGAGTCACTGAGAGTCTGTCACACAGTGTCCTGACCTGGGAAACACTAGTGTGTACTAGGCTGCCATGGAACCTGTCCCCCTTATATCAGATGTCTCTGTCAGAGTCCACCTTTAAATCAGGAGTCTTCATCAGAGTCCCTTTTTACATTGCGTTCCCATCACCTTGCCTCCTTACATCATTGGTCCCCAACAGAGTGCCCCCTTAAATCAGGGTCCCCATCAGTGTGCCCCCTTAAATCAGCATCTCTATCAGTGTGCCCCCTTAAATCAGCATCCCCATCAGTGTGCCATCTTACATCAGGGTCCCCATCAGAGTGCCCCTTTACAGCAGCATTCCTATCAGAGTGCCCCCTTACATCAGGGTCCCCATCAGAGTTTCCTCTTACATCATTGGTCCCCAACAGAGTGCCCCTTTACATCGCGGTCCCCATCAGAGTGCCCCATTACATCAGCATCCCTATCAGAGTGCCCCCTTACATCAGGGACCCCATCAGAGTTCCATCTTACATCATTGGTCCCCATCAAAGTGCCCCCTTATAGCAGCATCCCCATCAGAGTGCCCCCTTACATCAGGGTCCCCATCAAAGTGCCCCCTTATAGCAGCATCCCCATCAGTGTGCCCCCTTACATCAGGGGCCCCATCAGAGTGCCCCTTTACAGCAGCATCCCTATCAGAGTGCCCCCTTACATCTGGGTCCCATCAGAGTTCCCTTTTACATCAGGTGTCCCCAACAGAGTACCCCCTTACATCACGGTCCCCATCAGAGTGCCCCCTTACATCAGCATCCCTATCAGAGTGCCCCCTTACATCAGGGACCCTATCAGAGTTCCCTCTTACACCATTGGTCCCCAACAGAATGCCCCCTTATATCATGGTCCCCATCAGAGTGCCCCCTTACATCAGCCTCCCCATCAGTGTGCCCCCTTACATCAGGGTCCCTATCTGAGCTTACATCAGGTGTCCCCAACAGAGTATCCCCTTACATCAGGTGTCCTGGGGGGGCACAGCTAAAATCTGGGTGGGCACAGCCCACCCCAGCACCCCCCTTGATCGGTGTTGAGGCTTATTAATATTTTTTCCCAGTTCAGTGACAATGAAGAATATCTTTCACTTTGTGTCTGAGATCAGATCACCTCTTCATCTAGAGAGGAAATCACGTGACTTCCCAACAACTGAGTCAATAGAAAGGAAATCTCTCCGATACATTTTAACAAACATTCCGTGTCACAGACGCTGACTTGTCACATCACAATGTGTAGGATGCTCAGTGTGTGACTTCCTATCTGGGAGAGGTGACACAGGATCCTCTTATTGACAAATGTGCTTCCAGGATTGGCATGATGGTCACCAGATCCCACCAAAGAAACTAAACTCTGGTTTAAAAAAAACCATTCAAGTATGTATTCCTAGCTCAAATGTCCCGTCTATTGCTCCAAACTCCTCCAAATCGCTAAATTCCTTCTTTTCTTTTCTTTTTTTTTTTTGGCTGCTGTGATCTGATCTCCTGTTAGAGGGTGGCTACATTCGTTCTCCATGATCCCCCTGTATGTAGGAACGTAGCCAGCCTCTCTTGCCCCCGAGGTGGACTATGGACTAGGGGATTTGTTGTGTGTATAGAGCAGTGTACATGACAACTATCACGCACTGCTCATTCCAAGCAAATGGAAGTGAGGGGGAAAAGAAGAGGTTCAGGAGCTTACACAGGATGTTAAAAGGAGGCAAAAACACACAGGAAGAAACAATTTCATGAAATGTAGAATTAAGTAGTAGATGTGCATGGATCGTTTTTTGAGAATAAGGATATTGTTTAGTGTCAGGTTAACTACTTCCCGCCTGTAAGACGTCATATGATGTCCTCGGGTTGAAGTGCTTATACCAGGATGATGGTTGCACCTGCAGGCATCATCCCAGTATCAAAATTTGCAGCCGGCGATTCCCTCAAAGGCAGAAGTGATTTGAGTGGCTGAAAAGCCACTCGATCACTTCTACAGGCGGCGCAGTGGGATCCCCCCCCTCGCCGCTGCATTTCCTGGGCTCTTCCGTCCACAACAGCAGCACTACACAGAGAGAGAGGAGTTCATGTTGTTTCTGCCTCTCTGTGACCCCACAAACTGGAAGTGACAAAGGAGTTTGTCACTTCCAGTTTCGGCCCTTTGTATACCTAGCCGTTAGGGGTCAGGTAAGCAGCCGACTAGACCAGTGGTCTCCAAACTGCGGCCTGCGGGATGGATGTGGCCCTTTGCTTGCTTTTATCTGGCCCTTGGGGCACCCTTACATCCACTGACACCAATAATGGGGCACCATTCCTCCCACAGACACCAAAGATGAGGCACCATTGCTCCCACAGGCACCAACGATGGAGCACTATTTCCCCAAGAGACACCAGTGATGGGGCACTATTCCTCCCTTGAAAGCCAATAATGGGCATTATTCCTCTGACTAAACCCAACAATGGGGCATTATTCCTCCGACTAAACCCAATAATGGGGCATTATTCCTCCAACTAAACCCAATAATGGGGCATTATTCCTCCGACTAAACCCAATAACGGGGCATTATTCCTCCGACTAAACCCAACAATGGGGCATTATTCCTCTGACTAAACCCAACAATGGGGCATTATTCCTCCGACTAAACCCAACAATGGGGCACTATTCCTCCCTTGAAAGCCAAAAGTGGAGCATAATTCCTCCAACTAAACCCAACAATGGTGCATAATTCCTCCAACTAAACCCAATAATGGGGCAATATTCTTCCGACTAAATCCAATAATGGGGCATTATTCCTCCAACTAAACCCAACAATGGGGCATAATTCCTCCAACTAAACCCAATAATGGGGCATAATTCCTCCAACTAAACCCAATAATGGGGCATTATTCCTCCAACTAAACCCAATAATAGGGCATTATTCCTCCGACTAAACCCAATAATGGGGCATTATTCCTCCGACTAAACCCAACAATGGGGCATTATTCCTCCCTTGAAAGCCAACAGTGGGGCATAATTCCTCCAACTAAACCCAACAATGGGGCATAATTCCTCCAAGTAAACCCAACAACGGGGCATTATTCTTCTCACTAAAAGCAAGGATGTGGCAATCCCCATGCTAAAACCAAGGATGGGGCATTGTTTACTTCAACTGACGCTGGAGCGTTTTGTTACTCCCACTGGGCACAGTCCGGCCCCATAGCCTAAAGGACAGTAAACTGGCCCTTTCTTCAAAAAGTTTGAAGACCCTTGGACTAGACCAATCTACATACAGTATAAACATCTGCATTGGAGGCCAGAGGAGAGATCTGGGGTCAAATAGACCCCAGATCTCGCCATAAAGAGGACCTGCGCTTTCACAAGGAATGTTGTTCATCCTTTGTGAAAGCAATAAAGGTCATTAAAAAAAAAGAGAGACAGTGTAAAGAAAAAAGTTTCAAATAAAATAGATAATTAAAATACTCATTAAAATAAAAACATATAAAGCACCCTTCGTGCTTACATGCAGACGTCAATGCATACATTGGTTCTGGATGGTGTAGAGAAGGATTAAAACACCTATGAAGTTCTCATTGCTGTCTGTGCCCCCATTCGGGAGATTCAGAATTAATGATGGGTGAACAGACAGGAACTTTAATGGAGAACAGACATGCCTGTCCGCCTTTGTACGGTGAGCCGCGGACACTCAGCTCACTGTACAAGTTTGGCAATGCCGAATCAGACCGAACTCCTGCGCATGCGCAGGGATGATGTCATCCCATCTGGCTAATGACAGCAGCCGGCGATTGAGACCTGGGAGCTGGCCACCCAAAGATGTCAGCGGCCAGGCGGGGGGCTCTGGGACGCCCCATTGCTGATGTTGAGGTGAATACAATTCTGCAGAACCAAACCCAGTTTCCGAAAAACAGTTACATTCAAGGCATGCCGGGAAGGATAGCTGCTTGTGTCCCCAACCCAACTCACAGCTCATCAAATGGTGGGTGTCATAACTGCTCACCTGTGCATCACAATGACAACTGCTGATCAATCAGAGGCTAAGATGGCAGCTTTCATAACAGGACAAGAAAGCAGAATCACATTTATTCATTACACAAACCAGAGGCGTAACTAGAACCTTCAGGGCCCCAGTGCAAGAAACCATAAAGGCCACCTTGACCCCTGGTTAGGGCCCTTCCTTCTGAGCCCAGGGCCCTTCCCTCTGAGGCCAGTGGCGGAATGCCAGGGCCCAGACGTAAGTGCGACATTCGCAACTCTGGTAATTCCGCCACTGGTGTCAGTTTTTTATTTTTTATTTTATTTTTTTATTATTTTTCACCATTTCATTTATTTCTTTTTATTATTATTTTTTTATAATCTTTAGGAGCCCTGTTGGGGGGCTTTGGTGAGATATCAGGGGACTAAATAGACCTCTGTTATTTCACCTTTGAGACAGAAATGAGATTGAGCCCTCATTCTTCATCTCTGCAGCCTCAGCTGTACGGAATGAGTGGACAAGAATAGCTTTGTACATAGCTTCACGTTCATTTTCAAACGGAAGCATAGTAAATACAGTTTACTACACTTCAGTTATAAAAGGACGTCATTTCAAACAAGGAAGGGGCTGGTAAATTACATATGTGTTGGCCTCTTCCCTGCTGTCCATCCTGACACATCCCCTTCAGCAGCGGCAGGAGAGGGGAGAGTCCGGCAGCACCGCCAAAGTGTGGGCTAGGGGACAGTACAGTGGGATAAATGGTTAGCACTTCCGCCTGGCAGTACTAGGGCTGTTGGTTCGAATCCCAACCACGGCACCACCTGCCTGGAGTTTGCATGTTCTCCCTGTGCATGCGTGGGTTTACTCCGGTTTCCTCCCACACTCCAAAGACATGCTGGTAGGTTAATTGGCTCCTGTTTAAATTGTCCCTAGTATGTGCATGTATGAATGTGAATTAGGAACCTTAGATTGTACGTTCCTTGAGGGTTAGGGACTGATGTGAATGTACAATATATATGTAAAGCGCTGTGTAAATTGATGGCGATATATAAGTACCTGAAATTAATAAATAAGAGCACAGGACTAGAGAAGAACACAGAACTGGAGAAGAGCATGGGGACCAGAGAAGAGTGGGGTGGGGGGAGAACACATAAGTTGCTGTGGAAGATCACAGGAGAGGCTAGGAGAGAGCAGAGGTGCCTGTGGGCAGCAGAAGGAAGCTAGACAGGAGGAGCGGCATATAGAGGAACCAATGCCCTCCATGTTCCTCCTGCAGCCAGAATGCCTGCGGGAGGGAGAGGAGAAGAAGCCGGCATTCAGCAGCTGCAGGAGGAACATGGAGGGCATCGGTTCCTCCTTATGCCACCCCTTCTGTCCAGGTGTAGCGGGGAGCTGCACTGGCCCCCTGGAGCAAGGGGCTGGGTCGCAATGGTGACCCCTGTGATCTCTGTTGTTACACCCCTGACACAAAGAGATCACAAAACAGAAGTGTGACCGAATCTTTTTTCATGCAGGACTTGGCCGCAGATGCATGTCCAGTACCAGCAGGAATTCAGGTCATTCTGGGGGATATTATGGGGTCCTTGCCCTGCAAAGACGCAGCTCAGCGCAAGGTAAACCTTTCACTCTCCGGTTGGTGTACTGAGGCCCTTTTGGCCACAAAGTCTACAAAGTCCTGGTCAGGCATTTTGTGTGAACAAACCATTAAAATTCATTTCAATCCTACTGACTTGAACAAGGCCCGCTATTAAGTTGCAAATGTCATCCTAAAATTTGTATAGAAATCAGACAACCATGAATGGGGATGGAATACAATGGGGAAGGCCTTGGATAGCAGAAGTCTATAACTAGAGAATGGAGGGTCTTGTGTATTGTCAGAGATGTGAAAAGATATGCAGAAGATGTGGTGGGCTGATTGGCAGCAGGATGTGACAATGGAATGGAGATAGCACAGGCAGTAAAAGTGAAGAGGTGACATGAGGCCTACTTATCACATCAAAGCCTACAGCAGAGTGTAAACAAAACATGAAGAGGACAAAGAGTGTCTGACCACAGGCCTGGCAGCCAGTGACAAGCGTGTGATAGATCCTGTGAACCTGTCACACCTTCTCTTTGTTCATCAATCCTCCTTATCACCTCAACCAGTGAAGAGGTCAACAAACTGAACATTGATGGGGCCCCAAGTACCAATGTTGTGTGCCTAGAGACCACATCAGTTAAAGTATCAGGCTGTCAATCTTATTTATTAATTTATTTATTACAGGCATTTATAGAGTTTATTTATACAATGTTTATACAATGTACAATTTATACAATGTTTTACATACTGTGCATTCACATCAGTCCCTGTGCTCAAGGAGCTTGCAATCTAAGGTCCGGGTCTCATACATGCACACATAAAAGGGTCAATTTGGATAGAAGCCAATTAACCTACATGTTTTTGGAAGTGTGGGAGGAAATCAGAGTACCCGGAGGAAACCCACACAAGCACAGGGAGAACATGCAAACTCCATGCAGATAGTGTCCTGGCTGGGATTTGAACCAAGGAACCCAGTGCTTGTAATATTAATTACATACACTCATGGGCCACTTTATTAGGTAGACCTTGCTAGTGTCAAGAAAATTTCCCTCACCAGCCTGAACCTTTGATACAAGGCAGGATGGATCCATACAGGGGCGGACTGACAACTCATGGGGCCCCCGGGCAATAGGGTACCAGGGACATCTCATGTGGCCCCCTACTGACTCCGGGCCCTCGGGTAGTGCCCGAGTTTCCAAATGGTCAGTCCGCCCCTGCTCACCATATACAGTAGCTTATAAGTAGATAACATTACAATCACCTTAACCCAAGGTTCACACCTATGCAGGTTGCATTTGAGCCGTTTCTGTATTGCGTTTTTGCACTTGACGCATTTTTTTTCTCCATTTTTCGCCCAAAATTATTCTTGTTGCTAGGCAGATTTAAAACACAAAACGCATCAAAAACACAATACAAGCTTTTCTGCAGAGTTTCCATAGAACCAAAAATGCAACTTTTTGCATTCAAAAACGTCCCTGACCCTTTGCTAAAAACGCACCGGGTGAAAACGTGCAGCTGTGAACATGTCCCATAGGAAATCATGTTAAATGGACTGTACTGCATCTCTGCAAAACACTGCAGAAAACACATAGGTGTGAACCTAGGGTTAGATCTACCAACATGAGTAATTTAAAGGCCTGCCGGATTGTATACAGATTGATTGGATAATTTAGGTTGCTCCCATGGGCGGACTGACAACTCATGGGGCCCCCAGGCAATAGGGGATCATGGGGCCCCTGTGTCCTTGCCCAAACTCAAAAAAGCCTATGAAAAAGGTACCTGGGGCATCTCATGGGGCCCCCTACTGACCCCAGGCCCTCGGGCAGTGCCCGAGTTTCCAAATGGTCAGTCCGCCCCTGGATCCATGTAATCTGAATCAAAGAACGGTATCTAAAATAAACACATAAACCTATCCTCTGAAAGCGTAGAAGTCTGAATTTCACCCTTGAAAGTGTAATAAATGATAATGCCTCAATAGGCTCACCCTATTGCCAAAACAAAACAAAATACTACACTACATAAACTATGCACAAAATAATAAATCAATATAAAATAAATCAAATAAATAAATTAATAAAATATTATAAACGCAGTGTCCAAAATTCCAAGGTGATATAATTGTGTCCAAAAAATATTAAAGTCACACACTAAAGATGCAAATCCAAGTCCTCTCTGCAGACACTTTCCCAAAAGACTCCAAACTTTATTATTATTATTATTATTATTATACAGTATTTATAAAGCGCCAATGGTTTGCTGAGCGCTGTACATTACAAAGGGAGACAGAACATGCGACAGAACAATACCAATACAATGTAAAACATGAGGGGATTGAGGGCCCTGCTCTTTCCAGCTTACAATCTAGGAGGGAGGGGATAGTGGTACAGGAGGAGATAGCTGTGGGGGATGGAGTGGTAGGAAGAGTGGAGGAGGTCGGCAAGTTAGCAGGGGGTGGGGTAGGCTTCCCTGAAGAGATGGGTTTTCAGGGTGCGTCTAAAGGAGAGGAGAGTAGGTGATAATCTGATGGGTTGGGGCAGGGAGTTCCAGAGTATGGGTGACACCCTAGAGAAGTCCTGGAGGCGGGCATGGGAGGAGGAGACCAGGGAACTAGAGAGAAGGAGGTCTTGTGAGGAGCGGAGTGTGCGTGCTGGGTGGTACTTGGATATTAGGTCAGTGATGTAGTTTGGGGCAGTATGGTGGACGGCTTTGTACGTCAGCGTTAGGATTTTGAATTTGATCCGTTGCACAATCGGAAGCCAGTGGAGGGATTGGCAGAGGGGGGTGGCGGAAACGGAGCGGTTGGAAAGGTGAATGAGTCTGGCAGCCGTATTCAGGATGGACTGAAGCGGGGATAGCCAGCGGCGAGGCAGGCCAGTGAGGAGGGAGTTGCAGTAGTCGAGTCGTGATATGATGAGGGAGTGGATGAGCTGTTTAGTGGTTTCTGGAGTTAGGAACGCGCGTATTTTGGCGATGTTGCGGAGGTGGAGTCTGCACGAGTTCAAAGTCTTCCTCAAAAAAAGAAGAAACTAAAATAGTGTGTTATCCTTATAACAATAATATACAACATATGTGTCACTTCACATCATACGTGACCATATATGTGATCCGTGTGCTCAACGTGAGGAAATGTGCTAGTGAAACACTCTAGTGATCCAAAACATCACAAATCAAAGTGCTGGCAGTAGTGCCCACTTCTATTTATTTATTTATTTCAGGTACTTATATAGCGCCATCAATTTACACAGCGCTTTACATACATATTGTACATTCACATCAGTCCCTAACCCTCAAGGGGCGTACAATCTAAGGTCCCTAATTTACATTCATACACACACATACTAGGGCCAATGTAGACAGGATCCAATTAACCTACCAGCATGTCTTTGGAGTGTGGGAGGAAACCGGAGTACCCGGAGGAAACCCACGCAGACACAGGGAGAACATACAAACTCCAAGCAGGTGGTGCTGTGGCTGGGATAGTGTAATGACTGAATACCCCTACCAGATGGCAAAAGAGACAGCACTTTAATACCACTAAGGGTATACACCATCCAAGGAAAGCTAATCCAGCCTGGATATATTCTTTAAGATGTCCTCATAGCCTCATGGATAATGCTCCTAGCTGTCATCAGGACCTTGAGAAGGAGTACCCAGCAGTAGTACTCATAGTACCCATATTCCATCGGTATCCATCATGTATAACAAGGATATATAGTGTAATTCCATATGGTATAAATAAATAACACTTTATTAATGCTCTTACTTTAAAAACAGATAAAATGCGCCACAGGTCTCATAAACCAAAACCTCTTGCAGAGTCTCAGCAGTTAACAGAAGCGCCTGGATAAGATTTCCTATTTCCAAACCTCTTGCAGAGTCTCAGCAGCTAGCAGAAGCGTCTGGATATCAATTTCCAAGATGGCCGATTTGCCACTTCCGGTTCCTCCGTTGTTTCTGACGTCACTCCCTTGACGCGTTTCGTCACAGGGACTTAATCATAAGGATGGATCCATGCTTTCATGTTGTGTGCGCCAAATTCTGACCCTACCATGTGAATGCCGCAGCTGAAATCCAGACTCATCAGACCAGGGAACATTTTTCCAATCTTCTATTGTCCAATTTTGGTGAACCGGTGTAGCCTCTGTTTCCTGTTCTTAGCTGACAGGAGTAGCACACGCTGTGGTCTTCTGCTGCTGTAGCCCATCTGCTTCAAGGTTCGATGGGTTGTGCGTTCAGAGATGGTATTCTGCATACCTTGGTTGTAACGAGTGACATTGACACTGTTTTCCTTTGTGAGAATATCACCACTTCTTTTATACAATAAATGTTTTTTGAGGTCATGCACTAGGCCTGTGTGCCCTCTGTTTGTTTTTCTTCAGCATGCAGTACATTTGGATTTCCCTGATCCGTTGAGGGCAGCAAGGAGTGCACTGTTTAAGGCATTCCACATGTGGTTATAGCCTCTGTAGAGTCCATCTTCCAGCACAGGAGTATGTGCAATGCCATTTTTGCGACCACCTACCTGGGGACCACCATCTTTGGTCCTCTAGATCCACATTCCATACTAGGAGACCAGGAAGCCCGATTCATAAGAGTTTGCTGCTGGCTCTCAGTATATTACATGACCATAAAGCGCTTTTTGACCACCTTTAACCGGGGTCAATAATTTCTGGTGAGTGAGGAATTCACTTATTGTCTACATGTGGTGAAAAAGAAAATCCTTTGACCTACGGGATTACATTTTCATGTCACTCACTTTATGTCCAATATTTATTTTATCTTGCTTGGGACTACTAGCCATTTTATGTTGTTAGACCATTTTTGATATTATTTGTCATATAATTTATTGAATTAGTGCCTACCTGTTCACAAGTTTACTATAGGAACAATATTGTTCATGTCAGTCTGATTTTGATCTAATCTTGAAACACAAATAATGTGTAGTTCATTAGCCAGGACACCATGGCATATCAGCTCATGGGCATTTATAGAAGACTATTGCAATATTGTCCCATTGTATTCTATTACCTATTCCAACAATAGATAGTCTGATAGTTGGAATCTTAGTGTCTGTACATCACATTGATAAGATAATCGGGTCTGTAGAAGCCCATTTGGAATAGTTGACCCTTTTGGAAGGCAGTAAATCTTTTGCTTCCAGCCCTGGAGACACAAAAGAAAGTGAGGAAATCTCTCCAAATTGAGAGGAACAAGATAGCATTTCCAGATGTCCCCTTGAAAGATAACCCTTCACTTTCTATTCGGTGACAACTACGTGTAAAATTTGGGATTCCCATTATTTTCTGTTTACAAATTATTTATTAAATGGTATCAAAAGCATATGATACAAAAAGGATAAAATTATGATGCATGTGTACGAAACGCGCTGGGTGTGGTTACATGCTGATGTCACTGCCACTTTCATTTTTGGGACTCTTAGTAATTGAATGCCCCCTCATGGCAGATTTACACTCTGCTATACCTGTAAACTTTGATGTATGGGTTTTAATGGATGGATAGAAGCCGATATTACAAACAAATTACTACACTATATACCTTCTGTGGCCCTGGAGTGGTGAGTCTTCCTCCTAGGCTCCATATGCCGGTAGTGCTGGTGGGCCCCTGTGCGAGTGGGGGATTATAATGCAGATGGATTCCCATTCTTTGATGCCGTGTTTCTGCACATTTGCGTTCTATTAAAAAAGAACATATGTGCTGAAAGCGTGCTCTGCACGCTTCCAGCACATATGTCCGGAACTCACGGAAAAGTCCCAAATTCCTCTTTCGATCGGGACCTTTCCCAATCATGTGACCGCCGTGACAGCATGTCGCGGCGGTCACATGACCCTGAACCCTGCCCTGCCCAGGGGCGGACTGAAAACACATGGGGCCCCCGGGTAATAGGGGATCATGGGGCCCCTATGTCCTTGCCCAAGCTCAAAAAAACCTATGAAAAAGGTAGCAGGGGCATCTCATGGGGCCCCATACTGACCCCGGGCCCTCGGGCAGTGCCCGAGTTTCCAAATGGTCAGTCCGCCCCTGACCCTGCCTCCCGGCTTCTAAAACCCTTAAAGGGCCGGGAGGCGCCGACGTGAAAGGGTTAACCTCCTTAGCGGTATTCCCGAGTGTAGCTCGGGGTAACATTTCAGTACCAAAAGCGGTAACCCCGAGCTACACTCGGGAATACCATGCGGCACTGCTCCGGCATGTGTTTTTCACTTACCTTACCCTGCGCTCCCGCGATGTGTCCCCTGCAGCGTCCCCGGCCATCTCCTCCGGCCGATGCCGGCATCCGGCTTCTGTGTCCTGTCCCTGTGACGTCGGGGGCGCCGCCACCGGCGGCGGGAAATTTAAAAATTTTAAAAAATGTCTTTTTTTTTTTTACATTTTACATAGTAAAACATTGCTGTCTCAACCAATTTCACATACATTTTGTCCCTAATGCTTTGTCCGGCGCCCTGCCTGCATTTTGTCTGTTCTTTCTGCCTGGAAACTGAGAAACGTCCATGGCGTCCAAAAAGTGTCCCTTTAGGTCAAAAGCGGTTTAGATCAGCTAGAGAACAGCGATAGTAAATCAGAACCACTTGCAGAATTGAGTGATAATGATTCGTGGGGGAAATTCGTCATCAGACACTGAAAACGATTTTGCAACTGAGCTCAGCAATGTGCGAACTTGGCGCTATATTTCAAATTTCAGTGTTTTTGGTTTGATTATATTATTGAATTAAATTTTTTATTATTTTTATGATTATTTATTAAATTATAATTTATGATTTTGTGTTTCAAATTTTATCATACCCGGGATGTTTACTAGACTCTTGTTCGGACAGATTTCAGTGAGTTATTCCTAAATATTACAGGCCTACAATTAAAAAAATACATATTTCCATGCAAAAAAATGGTACCGCTTTCAGCACCAAAAATCTGAAATAATCAGACCGCCAGGGAGGTTAAGCTGCATTTAGTATGGTTTATTATACATGGTCTTCATTGTTACAGCTCATTATATAGATACAATATGCTGGATCCAGTGCTGCTGTTGGAAATCGTGTGGCCCCATACAGCCACCCTGATAGGGCCCCTTTCCCCAACACAAAAAACACAGTTTACTATGCTTCAGTTATGAATGAACACAGCGAGAGAGGGCTACCGATCATTCATTGTGTTCATTCAGGAAAGGAAGGGGGTTGGTAACTGGACCCTTCCTCCATTCTCCATCCTGAAGAATCCTATTGCAGCTTGCAGTGTATTGCAGTGTGCTTGCAGCTGCTGGTGGTATGGAGAGGAGGGAAGCCAGCAGCACTGCAAGGCTGGGGGGTCTAGGCAGCAGGGGAAAGGTACTGTGCACAGGGAGGGTGATGGGGGTGGTGTTGAGCAATTTGTGGAATCGATCCCTTGTATGGCTCTCTCTATTGCAGTTGAAAGTCAGCTGGCTGTAATTGTCCCCCGCTGTGCTGATCACCCTCCCTGCCCACATACCCTTCACCTAGATTCCTCGGCCACCCTGCTGGCCTGGGCCCGTACAGGAGGACTCGTGGTACTCCCTTATCCACGTCCCTGGCTGGATCACAGAAGCCTTGCTTCAACATGTTTTCTGTAGAAATAAAGTTCATATTCTCACAGGGATGGGGGGGGGTTCCCCCTTATGGTAACAATTTTCATGGCTAGATCTGTCATATCTGCACCTTTTTCTCTATTTTGCTGGAAGGCACCTATGAGCCTCTGTTGGCCTCACCTTTATGCGGTGGGTCAGGTATATATTTAGAATGGGGATTTATATTTAGAATGGGGATTTTGCGTAGGGGACCAAGGTTCTATTTTTATCCAGGGGAAAGGTAATTGGTCCTCTGAGCTGTTTCTGAATAACAAAAACAAGAGAACTGCCCTGTGGCTGAACTTACCTTTAGCACATTATTAGAAAACAAATGCAGGCGCTTCTTTATAGCACAGGGTCAGTGAAGTGCATGGCCTAAGGAGGCTCGGTTGCTGGAGGTGAAAACATCATTCATGGCCACAGGAAAGGTTTTATTGGGGGGGGGGAAGGAGGAAATCCATAAATAGAAATATGAATTATTATTATTATACAGGATTTATATAGGGCCAACAGTTTGCTCAGCGCTTTACATTATGGAGGGAGACAGTACAGTAACAATGCAGTCCAATACAAGAGGCATTAGAGGGCCTGATCTTTGGAGCTTACAATCTAGGAGGGAGGGGCTAGTGGTACAAAAGGTAAATAACTGTGGGGGATGAAGTGGTTGGAAGAGTAGAAGATTCCAATATTGGCTGGGGTCGGAGTAGGCTTCCCTGAAGAGATAGGTTTTCAGAGTGCGCCTAAAAGTGAGCAGAGTAGGCGATAGTCTGATAGATTGGGGTAGGGAGTTCCAGAGGATGGGAGAAGCCCTGGAGAAATCCTGGAAACGAGCATGGGAGGAGACATGGGAGCTAGAGAGTAGGAGGTCTTGCGAGGAACGGAGAGTACGGTTTGGGTGATATTTAGAGACAAGGTCGGTGATGTAGTTAGGGCAGTGTTATAAATGGCTTTATATATCAGTGTTAATGTTTTGAATTTTATCCATTGGGCAACTGGGAGCCAGTGGAGGGATTGGCAGAGAGGGGTGGAGGACACTGAGTGGAGGGATTGGTAGAGCGGGGTGGAGGACACTGAGTGGAGACCAGTGGAGGGATTGGCAGAGAGGGGTGGAGGACACTGAGTGCAGGCCAGTGGAGGGATTGGCAGAGAGGGGTGGAGGACACTGAGTGCAGGCCAGTGGAGGGATTGGCAGAGAGGGGTGGAGGACACTGAGTGGAGGCCAGTGGAGGGATTGGCAGAGAGGGGTGGAGGACACTGAGTGGAGGCCAGTGGAGGGATTGGCAGAGAGGGGTGGAGGACACTGAGTGGAGGCCAGTGGAGGGATTGGCAGAGAGGGATGGCAGATAC
Source organism: Staurois parvus (assembly GCF_062004578.1). Taxonomy (NCBI): domain Eukaryota; kingdom Metazoa; phylum Chordata; class Amphibia; order Anura; family Ranidae; genus Staurois; species Staurois parvus. The sequence continues at coordinate 51,311 of NW_028318370.1, forward strand.
AGAATGGTTAGTAAGGTGGATGAGTCTGGCAGCAGCATTCATGATAGACTGAAGAGGGGATAGCCTGCGATGAGGTCGGCCAATGAGGAGGGAGTTACAATAGTCAAGGCGAGAGATAACCAGGGAGGGAATAAGTTGCTTAGTGGTTTCCGAGGTTAGGAACGGGCGTATCTTGGAGATGTTGCGGAGGTGAAGTCTACATGATTTTGTCAGCGACTGGACCTGGGGCTGCAAGGACAGATGGGAGTCTAGGATTACACCTAGTACCCTGGCATGAGGGGAGGGACTGATGACTGATGAAAAACAATACTTCTGGGTCAAAATATCATAAACATAACAGGGATAATACCTTTAGGACCGGGGAGGGGGGGTTGAAGGGTGGTAAAAGCAGATGGTTTTACCAGTCCCCAGCCATCCACCCCCAACTGTAACAATACAGCCGGACAGACACATGCCGCAAAGCTTTGCTTCATTCTTAACGTGTTGCTAAACCCACAACAGTAAAATCAGTCTGTATATGCAGTAGATCAGGGGTGTCAAACTGGCGGCCCTCCAGCTGTTGTGAAACTACAAGTCCCATCATGTCTCTGCCTTTGGGAGCCATGCTTGTAACTGTCAATCTTGCAATGCCTCATGGGACTTGTAGTTTGGCAACAGCTGGAAGGCCAGCAGTTTGACAACAATGCAGTAAAGCATGCTTGATATACTCACTGTGGAACCTAAGGGGTTAATCCTCTGCATTGTGTAAAAATGCTGTTTGATCCTGTCTTCTCTGATCCTTCCCTCTTATCACCTGATAAGACATATTGTGTGGAGTCACTCTGCACATGCTCACTTTAGTGTGTATTGCTACAGAGGTTTTTTTTTTCTTGAGAGAGTGATCAGCACAGGGCCAATCAGCACTGTCCAGACAGAGGTCAGAGGTTCTGCATCCTCCTAGAGCAGAAAGAAAACTCCTCCTACAAGCTTTAACATGTGCTCTGCCGGACACTGATAGAAGTCATAAGACTGCTCTAACTGCTGATGAGAAAAGGTATTTATTAGTTAATATTTACTAAAATAATTGCATTTCCATGTAGAGTGTACTGTGGGAGACCAGATATAGTGAATGCAGGGTCCGGGGAGACCGGATATAGTGAATGCAGGGTCCGGGGAGACCAGATATAGTGAATGCAGGGTCCCGGGAGACCAGATATAGTGGATGCAGGGTCCTGGGAGACCAGATATAGTGAATGCAGGGTCCGGGGAGACCAGATATAGTGAATGCAGGGTCCCGAGAGACCAGATATAGTGAATGCAAGGTCCAGGGAGACTAGATATAGGGAATGCAGGGTCCGGGGAGACCAGATATAGTGAATGCAGGGTCCCGAGAGACCAGATATACTGAATGCAGGGTCCCGGGAGACCAGATATAGTGGATGCGGGGTCTGGGGAGACCATATATAGTGAATGCAGGGTCCCGGGAGACCAGATATAGTGAATGCGGGGTCAGGGGAGAGCAGATATAGTGAATGCGGGGTCCGGGGAGACCGGATATAGTAAATGCAGGGTCCGGAGAGACCGGATATAGTGAATGCAGGGTCCGGGGAGACCAAATATAGTGAATGCGGAGTCCGGGGAGACCAGATATAGTGAATGCAGGGTCTGGAGAGACCGGATATAGTGAATGCGGGGTCCGGGGAGACCAGATACAGTGAATGCGGGGCCCGGGGAGACCAAATACAGTGAATGCAGGGTCCGGGGAGACCAGATACAGTGAATGCAGGGTCCGGGGAGACCAGATACAGTGAATGCAGGGTCCCGGGAGACCAGATACAGTGAATGCGGGGTCAGGGGAGACCAGATACAGTGAATGCAGGGTCCGGGGAGACCAGATACAGTGAATGCAGGGTCCGGGGAGACCAGATACAGTGAATGCAGGGTCCGGGGAGACCAGATACAGTGAATGCAGGGTCCGGGGAGACCAGATACAGTGAATGCAGGGTCCGGGGAGACCAGATACAGTGAATGCAGGGTCCGGGGAGACCAGATACAGTGAATGCAAGGTCCTGGGAGACCGGATATAGTGAATGCAGGGTCTGGGGTTTAGGAACATTTTAACTCAGGCTTAAGTTTGACATGTAGCACCACCTCTCAGGCCTGTCCATTGAGTTCAGTGGGGCCTCACCTCAACTGTAAGCCAAGCCAAGCGATCGGCTCAGCAGAAGCACCTTCTGAACGCCTGTCAAGCGCTGCTATAATGCCCTATGAAAAGTGTTCCACTGTGGATTGCTTTTCAGAGGGAGTAAGCTTACTGCAAATGTGAAAGAAGCCAGGGTCTCTGCTTATATATTTATAGTTTGTGCTTTTATTTATATATATATATATATATATATATATATAATTTTTTTTTTTTTTTTTTATTTGCTTGGGGTAATCTTTAGGCAATCTTCTGGCCTAAAATGGTTTTACGTGTGCAGAAAATGCAAAAATGTCTCTGGCAGCAAGAAGGTTAAACTCTGGGTAAAGTCTACCTATGCAGTAAGCCCCCCGCCCCCCCCCCCCCCCCGCACTGGAAGGGATAAATGCTCATTTAGTCTAGGGGTGAAGGGATAAGATGTATTAGCTGCGGATGGGTGAGAATGCCTTAGGAAGGCGGCAACACTGGACCAGTTGCATATATAGGGAAACACTGCAGTGCACCCCAAAACTAAATGAGCATTTAGCCCTTGCAGTGGGGGGGGTGTTTCCCCCACTCAAAAGGTAGATTTTGTCTAATCCTAGAGTTCAGCTTTAATACAGATATATGTGAATGTAGTTAGAAGCTCTTGAACCAGGGGCGGACTGACCATTTGGAAACTCGGGCACTGCCCGAGGGCCTGGGGTCAGTAGGGGGCCCCATGAGATGCCCCTGGTACCTTTTTCATAGGCTTTTTTGAGTTTGGGCAAGGACACAGGGGCCCCATGATCCCCTATTGCCTGGGGGCCCCATGAGTTGTCAGTCCACCCCTGTCTTGAACACAGAATATTCCTTTCCTTGTCCTCCAGTAACACGGCCCAGGCAGTACAATAGGTCTGCTGTCTGCACACAACCATGTCCCCGCTCCATCGCTCCCGGCACTGTCAGCCAGAAATAGAAGACTATTCAATGATGGCGTTCCATCTCACCTGCACAGAATTCACCGACTGTCATCTGCTGATCAGCCTGCAGGCTGGATGAGGTGACAGAAAAGACACAAAGCTGTCTGGATGGATGTGAATTCCTCCAGTTCAGAATTCCAGAGCAGAGATTAGCTGGGTAGTTCTGGTTTAAACAGAATCTATATATTCGTTCAAGGTGAAGTTGAATCTGCTTATATTTTGTCTTCCCTAATTCCTCCTTTTCACTCTCATCAACATACATATGATATTTTTTAAATAAAACTTCAGTTTTCATTACTTTAGATCCAATGCTCTAATCACTGAGTCTCTGTGCTTTGTTATGCAATGCAGTCAGATCACAGCTAGTGGGAGGGGCCAACAGGTGTGGTACATACACTATATTGCCAAAAGTATAGGGCCTGCCCTCCAAATCATCGGATTTAGGTGTTCCAATCCCCTCCATGGACATAGGTGTATACAATCAAGCCCCTAGGCATGCAGACTGCTTCTACAAACATTGGTGAAAGAATGGGTCGCTCTCAGGAGCTCAGTGACTCCAAGCGTGGTCCCGTGATAGGTTGTCACCTGTGCAATAAGTCCATCTGTGACATTTCCTGGCTACTAAATATTCCACAATCAACTGTTAGTGGGATTATAACAAAGTGGAAGCAACTGGGAACAACAGCAACTCAGCCACCAAGTGGTAGGTTACATCACATGACAGGGCGGGGTCAGCACATGCTGAAGCGCACAGTGCGCAGAAGTCACCAACTGTCTGCAGAGTCAATAGCTAAAGACCTCCACATTGTGTGGCCTTCAGATAGCCAGAAAAACAGTGCGTAGAGAGCTTCATGGAATGGGTTTCCATGGCCGAGTAGCTGCATCCAAGCCTTACACCACCAAGTGCAATGCAAAGTGTCGGATGCCGGGGTGTAAAGCACGCCGCCACTGGACTCTAGAGCAGCGGAGACATGTTCTCTTGAGTGACCAATCACACTTCCCTGTCTGCAAATCCAATAGACGTGTCTGGGTTTGGCGGTTGCCGGGAGAACGGTACTTGTCTGACTGCATTGTGCCAAGTGTAAAGTTTGGTGGAGGGGGGATTATGGTGTGGGGTTATCAGGGGTTGGGCTTGGCCCCCTAGTTCCAGTGAAGGGAACTCTTAAGGCATCAGCATACCAAGACATTTTGGACAATTTCCTGCTCCCAACTTTGTGGGAAGAGTTTGGGGATGGCCCCTTCCTGTTCCAACATGACTGCACACCAGTGCACAAAGCAAGGTCCATAAAGACATGGAGGAGCCAGTTTGGGGTGGAGGAACTTGACTGGCCTGCACAGAGTCCTGACCTCAACCCCATAGAACACCTTTGGGATGAATTAGAGCAGAGACTGCGAGCCAGGCCTCCTCCCCCGACATCAGTGCCTGACCTCACAAATGCACTTCTGGAAGAATGGTCCAACCTTCCCATAGACACCCTCCTAAACCTTGTGGACGGCCTTCCCAGAAGAGCTGAAGCTGTTATAGCGGCAAAGGGCGGGGCCAACTCAATATTGAACCCTACGGACTAAGACTGGGGGGCCATTAAAGTTCATGACGTGTAAAGGCCGGCCGACCAATACTTTGACAATATAGTGTAGCTTCCTGAAGATATCACATCAGCCTGCCTCAGTTCTCCTTTAAGTGCGCTCAACTCTGATACAAGCAGTGGACGGGCTCTTGGTAGGTTCTATGCAAATCTTGAAATGCTTTGATGGGTGGATGTCAGTTTAGAGCAGCAGGCATTCATTCCTAGGCAGGCTGCAGCTTATAGACCACCGGAGGTAATGTTGAGGGGGATAGCAGAGAGCGGCCGAGAGGCACAGCCCCACTGGATGGATGGAACAGGAACTGATGGAGTTAAGTTTTAAGAATAACTAGTAGGTGATTGGTTGCTAGGACAGCTGGCGGTACTAGCAACCAATCACCAGCTTGTGACTAGGAAAAGCAGCCCCCTGCTCCCGCCCTCCATCCAGTGCTGCTGTGCCTGCCAGCCGCTCTGTGAAAGGTAGGGAGGACATGGTTGTGAAGAGGGAGAGAGAGAAATGTATTATTTATTTATCCCCCCCCCTCCCCAGCAGGAGCAAAATTGGATCGTGCTTTGCTGTGTTTTTTGCCTTCCTCTGGATCAACTGTGGGTGTAGGATTATAACTTATTTTTTTTTTTTTTTTTTTTAATGGTTGAACTGGATGGACTTTTGTCTTTTTTCAGCCAGACTAACTCTGTAACTATGTGAAGCGGTAGACTGAGGACACTGCTGTAAGAACAGGATTGTAGGAGTAGTGGGCTGTGATATGAAGGATCTGGACAAACGTGGACCTCTGCTGGAGGGAAATTTTACTGATTGGACCTCCATGCATTTTAATTTATTACCCCTGGTGTGGATGATGCTGGACATCATCCAGCCAGGAAAGGAGACAGGACTTGCTGCAGGTTCTGATGCACACTGTGAGAAGCTCAGAGAGTGCAGTGAAATCGGAGTAAACCATTTTATTACAAAATAAGGGGAAATCTTCCACTAGGTACATCCAATGAGAATATCTCCGCAGAGGAAGGGGAATTCTCTTACATCCTGTTCTGTCCCCCAGGGCAGGAAATGAGGGGAAAAGGTTTTTTTTTTTTTTTTTTACAAAAAAAAAAAAGTTGCTTCCATTTGTCAGCCACTGCAGTCAGCATACCTAGCTGAATGTGAAAAAAAATCTATTACAATGTAAATTTCAAAGTTCACCCCTCTCTCTGTTTTGTTATGAACATGCTAAATCCCTAGCAGTGTCTGGCCTCAGTACTTTCACATCTATGGCCCGAACATCCGTGCAGCAAATGGAAGTCAGCAAACGTTCTGTTCTATATCTCTATACTTGTTCCAGGTCAGAGACTGAGAAACCATTGCCGTCAGAGCATCAGCATAACAACCGGTGATGTAATATTTCTCAGAAGGAGCGGGCTGGTGAACGTTTAACTAACTTTCCTTTACAGTATAATATCAAAACAGAAGTGCGTGCAAAGTCTCAGGGCTCTTTCACACGAACGTTCCAATCGGGTCCACCGGCCCGTTTTACAATCAGAGACGATCAGAAACTCCATTCTCCTCTATGGAGCGGACATGTGTCCATTTACACCCGCCAATATCTGATCTGATCTGCTAAAAAGGGACGGATGGGGATCCAATTCCCCTTCCGTCTGTCGGATCGGATGAAAGCGGACAGGCGGTGCGTTTTCATCCAACCGCACATTGAGGAGAGTAGCGGAGCAGACACAGAGCTTGCTTGCTCAGCGGGGATCAGTGAAGAGATCTACAAAAAAAGAGGGTTGTGAAAAGAGATTCACAGAAAAGCGGCTACATAATGAACAGAACGTGACACTCAGGAAATAATTTCCAAAAATTATGCTTTATTACACATATATAGATATGACATATGGGCATTTGCCCTGGTTTACCATCACCTCAGTATGAGACAATACACACAGACCTAAAACCATTTAAAATGACACCAGAACCGGTCTAAATGTGTATGTACAGCAGGGAAAATGGCTACATGAGTCTAGTGTCCCTGTAGCACAAACACATAGGTGAACACTTCCCTAGGGAGGTGTATCCAAAAATTATGCCATGGGCATACCAAAATGGAGGATATAAGGGATTAAGCAGTAACCATTATGGCAAATCCCTATCAAGGAATCCAAAAATTATGCTATAATGTGTATATCACATGTATGCAATGGAGCAAGCACAATATGCGTCAAAAAGGAGAGTAGCAGGCCTCAGGCCTGTATGAAGAAAGACATAAATGTCAAATATATTATACAATACATTCCTGTGCCGGCACAAGTGGTTGGGGCCCATTCATCTGTAATATAGATAGCTGTTTCCTAAAGCTCTTAGATGGGAATATGCCCCATTTATTTCCAGGATGGAGGAAAAGATGCACACAGCAGCATTCTGCTTGAAATGGTTTCTTCACCACTGCATGTGGACTATACACCACTTTTTGTAGGAAAAGATACGACACATCCCAAAGACTCTTCTGCCTGTTGAGATATGTATGATGGTATATCTTGTTTCCTATACATAGCACCATAATGTCCCCATCCTGTAGTTAAACAAACAATATGTGGAAAGTCACTGACAGAGCTAACACTCTATGGAAGATATATAGGTCATATAGATCACAGAGGACCATATATCTAATGTCCTGTAACGATCCACTCACCACCTGTGCTATGGATAACAGGAATGAAAGAAAAGTCCTTCATAGGTACTGCCATACAGGGCCAAGGCGGCCAAGGAACCACCGCTGACATCCGCCGATATACCGCGGGTTCCAGCCCCTTCTCGGCGCTTGTGCTGCTTAAGCTTGCCTCATGGCTTGTGAAGATGGCTTCCTCCCTATGGGTCAGCGTGCGTTCCACCTAGTGCGCATGACCGGAAGTGACGTATCTGACGTATGACGTCAACGCGTTTCGCCGATGGGCGTATCTCACTCAGCTTCGTCAGGACCAATGAAACAACCGCATTTCAATTGCCTATTTATAGTGGGTTGAGACCCACCTATTTATGCAAATCACCAACCTGCAGTTATTCCCAATGGAAAGAAAGGGCTAAATACTTAGCACAGCTGCTGGTCATTGTTGAATATAAAAAAGAGACTAACATCCGGAGACAACAGAAAGGAGAGAAATTTTAGTAATTTTGATGATGCATACATTGATCAAAAACTCATATGTTAAATATATTCGTCAAGTAAAGCACCCATCACATTCTAACCAGAAGGTGGCGATATTAATAAGAGAGCCTTGGCCCTGTATGGCAGTACCTATGAAGGACTTTTCTTTCATTCCTGTTATCCATAGCACAGGTGGTGAGTGGATCGTTACAGGACATTAGATATATGGTCCTCTGTGATCTATATGACCTATATATCTTCCATAGAGTGTTAGCTCTGTCAGTGACTTTCCACATATTGTTTGTTTCACTACAGGATGGGGACATTATGGTGCTATGTATAGGAAACAAGATATACCATCATATATATCTCAACAGGCAGAAGAGTCTTTGGGATGTGTCGTATCTTTTCCTACAAAAAGTGGTGTATAGTCCACATGCAGTGGTGAAGAAACCATTTCAAGCAGAATGCTGCTGTGTGCATCTTTTCCTCCATCCTGGAAATAAATGGGGCATATTCCCATCTAAGAGCTTTAGGAAACAGCTATCTATATTACAGATGAATGGGCCCCAACCACTTGTGCCGGCACAGGAATGTATTGTATAATATATTTGACATTTATGTCTTTCTTCATACAGGTCTGAGGCCTGCTACTCTCCTTTTTGACGCATATTGTGCTTGCTCAATTGCATATATGTGATATACACATTATAGCATAATTTTTGGATTCCTTGATAGGGATTTGCCATAATGGTTACTGCTTAATCCCTTATATCCTCCATTTTGGTATGCCCATGGCATAATTTTTGGATACACCTCCCTAGGGAAGTGTTCACCTATGTGTTTGTGCTACAGGGACACTAGACTCATGTAGCCATTTTCCCTGCTGTACATACACATTTAGACCGGTTCTGGTGTCATTTTAAATGGTTTTAGGTCTGTGTGTATTGTCTCATACTGAGGTGATGGTAAACCAGGGCAAATGCCCATATGTCATATCTATATATGTGTAATAAAGCATAATTTTTGGAAATTATTTCCTGAGTGTCACGTTCTGTTCATTATGTAGCCGCTTTTCTGTGAATCTCTTTTCACAACCCTCTTTTTTTGTATGCCTCTTTTGGCTACTGAATGGAGACCATACATTGGGTGACACGCTAATTTATCCAATAACCTCTTAAATAATTATCTTAGTATCAGTGAAGAGATCCCCCGCTGAGCAAGCAGATCCGCTAAATGGGTCCATCCCATGTGAAAGAGCCCTTACAGTTTGCTTTATAAAGTAACCACAGCCTGAAGTAGAAAAACCTTCTTCTCCCCCCCCCCCCCCCCCCCCCAGCATGCTGAAGAGAAGGACTCTTGATCTCTGTATGGAAGCAGTAGTCTCTCTGCAGAGTGCAGGTATGTCCCTCACCAGGTCAGAGTTAGAGATCTCCAGTGAGCAGTCTGGATGAGCTTTGCAGATTGCAGAGCTAAAGGTCTGATTCAGAAGGGGGCACAAGCAGGGGAGGACTGACAAATCATGGGGCCCCTGTGTCCTTGACTACACTCAAAAAAGCCTATAAAAAAAAAAAAAAAGTGTACCAGGGGCATTTCATGGGGCCCCCTACTGACCCTAGGCCCTCAGGCAGTGCCCAAGTGCTCTAATGATCAGTCCACCCCTGGGCACAAGAGACCTCTACGGAGAGACCACTGCTTTGCATTTTTGTCGTTTCTAATAGAGATAGGGTTTTTTTTGCTTGACTGTAAGGCCCATTTACACTCATGAATTTTCCATTGAAGTCAATAGAAAGCATTCAAATGCATGTGCATCGCAATGTACTGCACATGGTGCATCAACGAGCCTCGTCTATGGACTTTATGATACACAGGGTGACGTGCAGGGGCAGACTGACCATTTGGAAACTCGGGCACTGCCCGAGGGCCCAGGGTCAGTAGGGGGTCCCATGAGATGCCCCTGGTACCTTTTTCATAGGCTTTTTTGAGTTTGGGCAAGGACACAGGGGCCCCATGAATTGTCAGTCCGCCCCTGGTGACATATTTGATGTGTTCCCATTCATTTCAATAAGTGTGAATGGGTCCAAATACTTTTACCAACAGCTGGCGTTTCATTCACTTTAAACTCCTAAAGGGACTAACGTGGCCCATAAAACACCGGTTTGACATGCCGGCTTGAAGGTCTCATTCACACACTGCTGGTGGAGGACCACAGCATGCACACTATGGGGGAAATTTACAAAAAGCGGAGCACTCAGAATCTGGTGCAGCTTCACATGGTAGCCAATCAGCTTCTAACTTCAGCTTGTTTAATTAACCTTTGACAATAAAACCTGGAAGCGGATTGGTTCTATGAGCTGCACCATGTTTTGCACTTTCAAGTTTTAGTAAGTGTGCGCATGCGTGCCCGCGTGCAGCAGCAGCATGGCCGCCTATACAAATGAATGGCCAGCACCACCCATATTCACGTTATCGCTGATCCGAGACGTTACATGAAAAGAGAATCTCTGACCCAGGGGCGGACTGACAACTCATGAGGCCCCTGGGCAATAGGGAATCATGGGGCCCGTGTCCTCACCCACACCCAAAAAAGCCTATGAAAAGGTACCAGGGGCATCTCATGGGGTCCACTACTGACCCCAGGTCCTCTGGCATTGCACAAGTACCCCAATGGTCAGTTCACCCCTGCTCTGACCTACCCCGGGCATAGACAGGGAGCGAATCAGCCAGACTGTATGCAGCCATAACACAGATGGGCCCAGAGGTGGCATTTAGTGGCTTCTGAACGCAATCACCTATCCGCCAATCTGAGTGAGGCTTTAGGATTCCTAGGTTGCATTAAGCTGGCCATAGATGGTTCAGCAGGGACCATCTGACTTTCCATCCATCTATTGCCATTCTCAATCATGCAAAGTCCTTCTAATGATTTCATGAACATTCTTTCTGGATAATCTTTGGGCGATCAGCACTGCTGCCAATCAGAGTAGTCCCAATGGTCAGAATACAATAACACAGCGGGGAGGATTCCTTCATCTACCTCGACTTTGTGAATGGTGGAATCTGTTCAGTTACTGATCAATGTATGGCCAGATTTAGTTGCAGGGTAGTCCTAGTCTTACACTGGCCTTAGATGATTCGCTGGTTGAACGGAAAAAAAAAAAGACCCAATCCCCCCATCCACACATTCGAGGTGGATGGGGGAATCACCCCCATTGAGCTATTGTGTTCTGAAGGTGGGGGTGGTCACCTCCCTGCCACTAGAATACAATGATCAGTGCTGCCACATGGGGGGGGGGGGGTGCTAGGGTGGGCTGTGCCCCCCCAGGTCTCAGAGTGCATCCACTGATCCATGAGCCAGTCCTTATGGGGGCAATTAATGTAAGGGAGCACTTTGATGGGAATGCTTGATGTGAGGGGGACTCTGACAGGGTAACTGATCATATTGGGGGGGGGGTTCACTCTGATAGGGACAGTTGCTGTAAGGGGGCACTCCAATGGGAACACCTGATGTAAGGGGGCACTCTGATGAATACGTTGTAAAAGAGGGTCTCTGATGAGGACTACTGATGTAAGGGGGGACTTTGATAGACTGTCACATAGATTAGGGTGATTAAAGCGAACCAGACTGTCAGGGGGCATAATGTCAACACTGTGTGTGAGTCACTGAGTTTTCTGTACTGCACCCCCAGATCGTTAGGCCAGAACTGGGGCTGAGCACTGCCAGGTATAGCCTGCTGGCACTGATTGAATTCTGAATAATCATCCTGTTGAATAAATGCCATTCAAATCGGTAGACAACCACTGTCCACATACATGGATTGAGATCTGTCTGGTCCCTGCTGAACTAGCCGAATTTTAATTCATGTATGGCCGACTTTACTTCCTGACCATTTTTCGTCATCTCCAATTGGTAGAAGCAGTGTGCAGAATGCAGTCATCCAGCAGACATGATGTACTCCACTGACCCCTAATGGTGAAATTTCAAATTGGTTCAGAAGTCCCATTTATTTATTTTGTTTAACTAAATAAAAATAAATGATAAAAAAAAGTGCAGGGCACAACATCCAGCAGTAGAAGCACTAGATTCTTCAGTGTATACAATTCCCCTTTAAAACGGTTTTGTTCCCAAGTGTGAAACACTATTTTGACAAAACTTTGCAGACACCTGACCATCACACGTATATGAAACATCTGGTCATCCTATTTCCATAGGCATCAATATGGATTTGAATCTCAGACTGTTGTAGCCATGATGCCAGGATATAGTTCTGCTTTCTTTTTTCCATGGCTATATTATCCGCCAACATGGTGGAAACATATTGCTGGGTCCTAGAACTTCACCTCCTACTGCCATTGCAAAATGATACATGAAGAGCTTAAAGGCAACCTCTACTCAAAAGATAACATAACCATCTTACTGGGATGGATATAGAAGAATAGAATGGCTGCAATATTTAATTTTCTTGAAAAATGCTGCTTTAAAAAAAAAAAAATTATATATCTATATCTCTCTCTCTCTCTCTCTCTCTCTCTATATCTATATATCACACAGATATTCAGACATGTGATCTCTGGTGAACAGGAGAATCAGAGGTCAGATCACATAAATTCCACTGTAGGAGGTTTAGCTAAACAGTGGCTCAGGAATTTTTTTTTTGACATGAAGTCTGCTTAATGTTTATTTAAAAATGTACAGCCAGCAGCCTTCTTAATCTATATTCAGATCTAACAGACTGCAACTATTGGGTCCTTTAACTGCTTGAAGACCGCAATACGTGTACATATACATACATTGTGGGTTTCAAGTGGTATACCAGGATGATGCCTGCAGCTACAGGTATGATCCCGGTATGGTTTTACCAGCCAATTCTCTTTTTTGTAAAAGCATCCTAGTGTTTTTTTTTTTAACCGCTGAATTGCTTTTACAGGTCAACCCCTCCCGTCACCCAGCAGTGCCTCTACAGGCTCCCCCGTCCCACCAGCGAGACCAGAATGAAGCCAGCAGTTCCACCAGCTTACCATAGAGCTGATCGGAGACATCCCCCCTGATCATCTCTATGGTATATGAAACCAGAAGCTTTCCGTTTCAGCCATTTGTTTACAACCATTACCAGCAAGGGAAAGCTTTAGATCGAAGATATCCGAGCTTCATCTAAAGTTTTCAAGGGCAGAGGAGAGCTCAATGGTATAATAGATGTCTCAGTAAAGAGTACCTGTTACTGTCTATTGCCATCACAAGGGATGTATACATTCCTTGTGATTACAATAAAGGAGATTAAAACAAAAATATTATAGAGACAGTGTTAGAAAAAAAAATTAATTAAAAATATAAAGCTCCCCCTCCATGTTCCCGTGCAATGGCAACAGCATATTTACATCGCGCACGCATATGTAAACTGTGTTCGCATCACACATGTGAGGTATCATAGCAAATGGTGTAGCGAGAGCAGTAATTCTAGCACTAGACCTCCTGTGCAGCGCCAAAATAGTAACCTGTGAAGGCTTTTAAAGAGTCATTTATGGGGATTTTTAAGTACTGTAGTATGTCACCATGCCACAAGTGTGCGCAATTTTAAAGTCTGACATGTTAGCTTTCTATTACTTGGCATAACTTATTTTTTTTTACCAAACAGTTGGGCATTTAATTCTGTTTCGGGGGAATTAAAATTCATTAAAGTGTATTTTTTCTAAAATAAAAGCGTTTCAAAAACCGCTGTGCAAATACTGTGTGGCATAAAAAAACTGCAACACCCACCATTTTATTCTTTATAAATTTTATATATTAGATGTTTGGGGGTTCTATGTAATTTACTACTTTACATTATAAAATCCGTTTTTTTTTGTTTTTTTTTTAAACAAAAAGTAATCAGAATTGGCCTGGTCTTCAAGTGACACTGAAAAAAAATAAATACTAAGCACTCACAAAGAAAACAACTAAAACTAACCTGCCACGCTGCAAATCTTCAACAGCTGACACTTACGAGTGTGTCACATGCTTGGTCCCCTGCTGCATGCTGTGGTTCATTCCGCTGGCCGCCACGTGTCCTGTAGTGATGTATGGAGCGGTGGAAGGAACCACAGTACACAGTGGGGGACCAGGGATCCAACACTCCTACAAATGTCAGATGCTGAAGATTATTCAGTCAACAGGACTCTTCAATGTAGCAAAGATCAGTGGCATGGGTGGCAGGGCAGGTAAGTATCATTTTCTCTATGAATTGCTTTTTCCCCCCTCTAGTGATCGGGTCATTTTAAGGGTTACACGAAAGCTGCCTAAAGCCTTTTAATCGGGCTTGCTGCATGTATTGCTCTTCAGAATGCCTTTGTGAACAGAGTCTTGAAGAGACAGTAAATGATTAGATTTAGTGGGACAGAACAATAAAACTAAAATGCCTTCATGTCAACCATCTGCGGCAAAGAATTTATTCACAATGGATCTCCAGTCTTCGGCTACATTATTTGGCAAATGAACACATAGCCTACAATATCATAGCGGAATAAAATGGCTCCACAATTGTCAGCCTCTTACTCCAGTTTTGGACCAGGTCAGATGAATCATTTCTACCAGTCCTTCATATTCATTTAATACTGTTGAGAAACAATTCTTCCATCTCCTCGTCTCAATACAGTAACACATTTCAACATAAAAAAAAAAATAAAATAAAAAGTCCAAATAATTTAAATAGGTCTAACAACCGTTCTATAAGTTCATAGCTTAGTCAGCAACCAGTTCACAGCTTAGTAACTGTACATTGGCTCCTGGGGATCGGCTTCGCCCGTTTGGCCAACTTGTGTCGGGGAAGGGTCCTGCTCTGTTTGTTCTGTGGGCGTGTCCTCCTCTGTAGAGGGCGGCGTTTCACCCACAGTTACTGCCCTCCATGTCAGAGGTCCCTCTGTGGCAATTTGACCCCCGAGGGGAGCTATGGAGTTCACAAAGGTGGTGAGGTTAATGAAGTGTGCTACGGGGTGCGAGCCAGGGGCCTCCTGAGACGCAGTGATGGCCAGCTCAGCTGGCCGGTTGTGGAGCACGGCGCTGCCGCTCACAGCATCGAATGTCACAGTGAGGATGGAGCTGTCCAGTTGGAGCTGGCGGTCAGAGCCAGTCAGGTGACCCACGGCCACAGGCTGCAAGCTGGCAAACTGTGCACCCGCGGTGGTGGTGATAGGAGTCACTGTTATATTGGTCAGTCCCACAGTGCAAGATGGGGTGGGGACGTTTCCGTCACTAATCGTCACCACAACCTGCAAGGAGAACAAAATGAACAGGAGAGTCAAAAATTTATTTTACTGAATTTTCTAAATATTTTTAAAAAGGAAATGAAAAAGAAAAAAAAAAAAAAATTTATATATATATATATATATATATATATATATATATATATATATATATATATATATATATATATATATATTTTTTTTTCCATTTATATTGATGAAAATAAATAACTCCCTTTTGGACCAATGTAACTATGTATATACTATACCTGGTGGTTTCCCCTGGAAGCAGCAAATCACTGAAGTACAGACAACTACGCCAATGATCTTCACTTGCTTCAGGGTCTCGTGCTTAGCGGCTGGCCTGCTTTATTGTGAACACAGAAGGATGGTCACTCCCCATAGGCACCATTCAGAGAATGCTCTGCTACATTCTGAATACAAGTGGTTGGCTGCTCAGCATGGGTGCCATGCTTTGCATTTTCTGAATGCATGCAAAGCATTTTCTAATTGGACAAGGTGGAGAGTGTGGCATCACCACCCTGCCTCTCCAACTCATCCAACAAGAGAATGCATACATTCATAAAATGCAAAGCATGGCACCCATGCTGAGCAGCCAACCACTTGTATTCAGAATGTAGCAGAGCAGCCACTCCATACGGGACCCGGTACCTAGTGAAGATCATTGGAGTAGCCGTGTCTAATACAGCGATTTCTAGTTTCCAGGGGCATCGGCCAGGTATGTTATATGCACAGTTGTATTGGTCCAAGCTGACCAATGTAACTATATAAAATATCCCCTACCTGGAATACATCTTTATATAATCTAAGCATCTAAATTTATATAGCAAAGTGCAACCTTTTTCTCTTCCATCTTAAACCTCCCTATTGATCCTTTCAAGTCAAAGGCAGCCTCTGTAGAGGTAGGAGTGGGGCAAAAACAGAATATAAAAATTCTAGTGCCAATATATGGATCTACTAATAGTTTCAACATAAAATTTTTTAAGACGTTGGCCTCTGCTATCCTAAGGTCTCATCACATGCCTAGATTGAATTAGCCAGGTTCACTTTTATGTCCTGCAGACATCTCCATCCAAAAACACAAAATATTCTCATAACTGACCAAGGGTTTGTATCAACAGATTTGGGCTCGCTATAGCTGCTGGTTAGCGTATGCTTACAGTGGCGAGTCCCGCTGTCAGAATATAATGTCATGGAGGGAGGGATTCCCTCATCAACCTCATTTCTGTGAATGGAGGAAATCATTAGGCCTCTTTTACGAATGTTTACTCAGGAACTTGTGACGCCCACATGCAAGGGGCCAAAAACTGTGTGTAAAGACCTGAGTAATGTCGAGTACAGGCAAGTAAAGATGTGCAAGCATATAGATGAGTATAGACAAGTAAAATTCTTCTTCATTGACAGTATTATAGCCCGCTGCACATGGCGTCCCAAGTTCCTGAGTAAACATCAGTAAATCATGATGCTCATGTGCAATGAGTCTAGGCGAGTAAATTACTGAAAAATACACTCAAATGAAACATTTTCAATTATTTTTTACTGCTCTGTACTTAACACTGTGTTGCTGATCTTTACTCACCTGTGTGCAATGTCCCATAAACAACGCATCTCATTTTAGATCAGTAAAAAAAAAAAAAAAAAGGAAACACCTCATTTTTTACTCCTGTGTGCAACAGACAGGCCTTCGTGAATGAAAAAAAAAAAAAAAAAAAAAAATTATATATATATATATATATATATATATATATATATATATATATATATATATATATGCCATTAGGGAAACACCGGGCGCCCCAGCTGATGAGCAGCTAATGAGCACTTCCACTACCTGCAGCTAAAACATTGGGTTGGTGTCCTGCACTGCATGTCTACCTACTCATATAGGAAGACAACCTTTGAACATGCATTTCAGCATGCCCCTGGGGCCCCTTGCCTCATCTCGGCTATCAATCCATCCCTGAATGGACGGTCATCCTAAACACCCCTCTCTTATATATCCCAATGGGAACAAAACCTTCAGTCCCCTTTAGACCTGGAGGATTGGAGCAAGACGTGGAAAATGGTGGCCAAATGCTCCTTCAAAACACAAACACGCTGGAGGCAGCATATAAGGTTCTACTCCGATGGTATTGGGTCTCTACTCGAATTGCCCATGACTACCCTGGAAGTAGCAACAGATGCTTCCGTAACTATGGACGGCGAGGAGATGTTCAGCTCATAAAGTGGTCCTACCCCAGGCTGGTAGGGTTTTGGTCTAGAGTCTATGGCCTACTGCAGACCCCCTTCATCTGCCGGCACAAAAGTATGCTAAAATGGCCTTGTTACACTACCCTATTCCCAGGCTGTATATGCCTCACAACAGAAATTGTCCATATACACACCTCTATTTTGGCTAAACTGACCATAGCGCAAGCCTGGAAGACCCAGCGGGTGACCTTTCAGGGGGTTAAAACAAGATTGACTAGTATGCTGCTCCACAAACAAAATGTCTAGTATCCCGACTGACTCCCATGCTAAAAATTCTCGAAATTTGGGAACCTTGGATCTCATACAAGTTCCCATCACTTTATCCATCATGTCTGGGCCTTGCCTGATTGCCCCCTCCGGGGCCTCCAAATTATTTCCTCAACCCCCTTCCTACTTCTCTCTCTCCCCCTCCTACACCTTCTTCCTTTATCTGTCTAGCCTTCTTTGACCATGGTTGTATAGCTTTCATCTCTAGAAGTTGGCTGCAGGTGGAGAGACTCCCCTTTGAGGCCTGTGAGAGAATCTTGGCACCTAGCTTCTCTGTATTCCATCTATTAGAAGAAATCTGGGACATTGGGATGGAACTACTTTTGATACTTGAGGTCTTTGACTGAATTGTATTGCTTAGTCTGTTTTGGTTATCTGTTACTCAGCCCCTGTGTGGGTGACTCATATGCCTGACATAGACTTTTGCATTTCTTTTGTTAAAGTCCAATAAAAAAGAATTGGTATGAAAAACAAAAAAAAAACTGTCTATGGCCAGCTTTAGTAGTAGCCACCCAGGATGGTGTAAAACATAAGAAATGCTGCGCTACATTCAAATCAAAACAAATTGTGAATGTGGGATCCCAAAATATCAAATCAAAAAATGTGACAATATTAACAATACAGGTCTATGCGTGCTTGCTGATAATACCAAAATCCAATAAATCACTCAAAAAAATGTGAAAACACAAAAAACTATATCCATATGTATGCGCATAAACCAAACATACACATAAATATAATTAAATCACTCGTGCCTATTGTGAAGTGAAAAAATAACCATATTAATAGTGCACACAAACTTATATCTCAAAGTCCAAAAAAATATAAAGTATTGTTGGTGAACAAAACAGTAAGCGGTGCTTCCAAATAATACTGTTAGTGACCACAGGTGAAAACTCGTGCAGGTTTCTGGGTATATATAGATCTACGAATCCAACCACCTTCTGGATTAGCCTCTCACCTCATCCCTTCGACCCTTGCGGATCAAAGAGCAGTAGTGGATCCCTCTCACAGATCCTCCAGGCACCAAAACACTCCAAAGACCACTTTCAGGATATACTATTCCCACTACGGCTCTTCTCCAGGAAAAGATGTAATATCAATCTCTCAGAATGAGACAAAGGAATCCTCCCATAGTGTAGTATATTTAATTATACCATAGGAACATGTAACATTAAAACTTACGTAGCAGCCAGTCCAAACTAAAGCCTCATGCTTTCAGATGAGGATATATCTGTTGGGTGTACAGCTGGATGCACAGGTGTACCAAGATGGCCGCCACGCCGGAAATACGTCACCGCGTTAAGCTGACGCGTTGCGTCACAATATCATGTGACTTCATCAATGCCCTGTCTCATTCTGAGAGATTGATATTACATCTTTTCCTGGAGAAGAGCCGTAGTGGGAATAGTATATCCTGAAAGTGGTCTTTGGAGTGTTTTGGTGCCTGGAGGATCTGTGAGAGGGATCCACTACTGCCCTTTGATCCGCAAGGGTCGAAGGGATGAGGTGAGAGGCTAATCCAGAAGGTGGTTGGATTCGTAGATCTATATATACCCAGAAACCTGCACGAGTTTTCACCTGTGGTCACTAACAGTATTATTTGGAAGCACCGCTTACTGTTTTGTTCACCAACAATACTTTATATTTTTTTGGACTTTGAGATATAAGTTTGTGTGCACTATTAATATGGTTATTTTTTCACTTCACAATAGGCACGAGTGATTTAATTATATTTATGTGTATGTTTGGTTTATGCGCATACATATGGATATAGTTTTTTGTGTTTTCACATTTTTTTGAGTGATTTATTGGATTTTGGTATTATCAGCAAGCACGCATAGACCTGTATTGTTAATATTGTCACATTTTTTGATTTGATATTTTGGGATCCCACATTCACAATTTGTTTTGATTTGAATGTAGCGCAGCATTTCTTATGTTTTATATTTACTTGATCACTGGTATATGATTTAATGCTAGCAGCTCCCTTTGGGATTTATACACATATTTATTTGATTTATTATCTTTTAGTTTTTTTAAATACACACTTGGAGCGCAGGAGGGTCACACCACTATTGCACCCAGGATGGTGGTAGAGAGATCAATGATCAGCACTCAAACTCGAGTTCTTACCTGCTGCAGAGTCTCCACAGCAGAGCCATCCTCCTCCGCAGCTCCACTTGTGAACTCAACCTCCTTGCTGCTGTACTCGGTGAACTCAGAGTCCTCGTGTGTTACTCCTTCCACCTCTTCATCTTTATCCTGGTCTATGTGGGTCCCGGCTAGCCGCAGTGATTTATCTGACTGGATCTCATCATCTTCTTCGCCATCCAGGACTGGCTACAAGAGACAGAAACCCATCCCAATGACAACACAGATAGGGTAAATTACTAAATATTAGTGATTTTGTATTCTTATGTCTTGTAGGTACACAACACCTTCAGTGTGCTCTTACAGGAATAAAATAAAAAAATAAAAAAAAATTGATTTTACCCAAATCTCCACTCAGAAAACATTCACCTGTGAAAGCGACCGTGAACACCAAATTATTCCCAGTGGACCCATCACCAACAAACACATAGAAGTTATTTTGTGGGTTGAACAAGATTTCATTGATTTCCCATCTTAACTGGATGTACGTTGGACCCAAACACACCCGGGCACCCAGTGAAGGAAATGTGAATAGTAAGATCTGATGGCCCATATTGGGGGTTCTGATTACCTGGAAAAAGCTTACTGATGCTCCGACAAACCCTGGAAATTCTTGTAGAAAACTCATGTCCTCATTCGGCTCAAACATAACCTAGCGCAGAGTAGGGTTACTTTATCAAATCTTTACACAACGTCACTGCTACTCTGGGGTCAGTGCTCCCAGAGGTGATAATTCACAAATGCATTAGGTAAGTATTTTGGGCTTGCAGCTAATAGCTAGTGTAGATGGAGGAAGGTGAGTGTGTACCCTGAGTGGAGCTATAAAGCCCAGTTCTAGGTTGCTTTTAAAGTTATCTATGCAGTGGAGTCTCCTGTGCATTGAATGGGTTAAATGTTCATTTGGCTGGGGGGAAAGGAAGAAGTACTGCCCCTAAAAAAGGTACGAGCAGACAGCTATACGGACAGTCTGCAGGAGTCCTGCAATGCACCCATGATCTCCTGATTGCAGGTGCAATACTTTACAGACTCCCAATAAAAAAAAATAAGTGCACTTTTTTTTTGTTACCTGCAAAAAGATGATAGAGAGAGAGATAGTGAATATATATATATATATATATATATATATATATATATATATATATATACACACACATACATACATACACACACATATACATATACATATACAGTGGGGATCGAAAGTTTGGACACCCCAGCTAAAAATTTGTATTAATGTGCATAAAGAAGCCAAGGAAAGATGGAAAAATCTCCAAAAGGCATCAAATTACAGATTAGACATTCTTATAATATGTCAACAAAAGTTAGATTTTATTTCCATCATTTACACTTTCAAAATAACAGAAAACAAAAAAATGGCGTCTGCAAAAGTTTGGGCACCCTGCAGAGTTAATATCTTGTACTACCCCCTTTGGCAAGTATCACAGCTTGTAAATGCTTTTTGTAGCCAGCCAAGAGTCTTTCAATTCTTGTTTGAGGTATCTTTGCCCATTCTTCCTTACAAAAGTCTTCCAGTTCTTTGAGACTTCTGGGCTGTCTGTCACGCACTGCTCTTTTAAGGTCTATCCATAGATTTTCAATTATGTTGAGGTCAGGAGATTGTGAAGGCTATGGCAAAACCTTCAGTTTACGCCTCTTGATGTAATCCCCCGTGGATTTCGAGGTGTGTTTAGGATCATTATCCATTTGTAGAAGCCATCCTCTCTTTAACTTCAGCTTTTTCACAGATGGCATCAAGTTATAATCCAAAATTTGCTGTAATTTTATTGAATCCATTTTTCCTTCTACTCATGAGATGTTCCCTGTGCCACTGGCTGCAACACAACCCCAAAGCATGATTGATCCAACCCCATGCTTAACAGTTGGAAAGAGGTTCTTTTCATTCAATTCTGTGCCCCTTCTTCTCCAAACGTACCTTTGCTCATTCCGGCCAAAAAGTTCAATGTTAACCTCATCGGTCCACAGAACTTGTTTCCAAAATGCATCAGGCTTGTCTATATGTTCATTTGCAAAGTTCAAACGATGATTTTTGTGGTGAGGACATAGAAGAGGTTTTCTTTTGAGGACTCTTCCATGAAGACCATATTTGTGCAAGTATCTCTTTATAGTGGAATAGTGTACCACAACTCCAGTGTCTGCCAGATCTTTCTGGAGAGATCGTGCAGTCAAACGTGGGTTTTGAATTGTTTTTCTCACAATCCTGCGAGCTGTTCTGTCTGATATTTTTCTTGGTCTTCCAGATCTTGCTTTAACTTCCACTGTTCCTGATGACTGCCATTTCTTAATTAAATTCCGAACAGAGGATATTGACATCTGAAAACGCTTTGCCATCTTCTTAAAGCCTTCTCCAGCTTTGTGAGCGTCAACTATTTTCAGTTTCAGTTTTCTAGACAACTGCTTAGAAGAACCCATGGTGCCGATTGTTGGGGCAAGGTCAGATGAGTCTGGGCATTTAAAACCTTTGAGATTGACATAACCTGGTCTTCCCAGACGATGAGAGAACAATCCATGACACTGGCAGGTCTCAGCTTTGCAAAGGGGGCAGTTCTGCAGGGTGCCCAAACTTTTGCAGACGCCATTTTTTAGTTTTCTGTTATTTTGAAAGTGTAAATGATGGAAATAAAATCTAACTTTTGTTGACATATTATAAGAATGTCTAATCTGTAATTTGATGCCTTTTGGAGATTTTTCCATCTTTCCTTGGCTTCTTTATGCACATTAATACAAATTTTTAGCTGGGGTGCCCAAACTTTCGATCCCCACTGTGTGTATATATATATATATATATATATATACATATACTCACTATCTCTATCATCTTTTTGCAGGTTAAAAAAAAAAAAAAAGGTACACCTATTTTTTTTTTATTGGGAGTCTGTAAAGTATTGCAGCTGCAATCAGGAGATCACGGGTGCAATGCAGGACTCCTGCAGACTGTCCGTATAGCTGTCTGCTCGTACCTTTTAGGGGCAGGAAGTTATAGGACGAAAAACTAACAGAGTGCTCAACAGCACCCTGGTAGTTCATTCAGAAATATAAACTGACATCAGCAAAGACTGTCGGTACTTGTAGTTCTCCCATTCACAGACCCCTGTGAATGAATGATGCGACTGGGTGGGCAGAGCCCTGCATGACTGGGTTTCAAAAAAAAAAAAAAAATTGTGACAGTGAGTTTGGGGAGAAGATCCGCTGTCACTAGAAGCAGCAGGTTGGGGAGAGGCTGGTGCAGTGGGAACATGTTACAAGGTGAACTTATCCTTTAGCCCTGGTTCACACCAGTGCGACTTGTCATGCGATTTGATGGTTTCAAATCGCATGACAAGTCACACCCTATGGCAATGGAACCATTCACTTCAAATGGAGTCTCAGCATTTCAAAGTCGGATCCAGTGTGAAGCAGGGCTTGATGCATCAGTGTCTTAGCTGCAATGTGTGCGGTTACCAACAGGTTATATTGGTTGTATCAGTGATTTGTATTCCATTAACATCCTGCAAGCTGATCTGCCTATAACCTCCATCTGGACATTTAACGGATCACTAAGCTATAGCTGGTGAAGAGGAAAATTTCACCAAACTTTAGAGTGAGAGAAAGACATGTCTGTTCTTCCATAGACCTTCAACTCTTCCTTAACCTACCTCCGGGTGCTTCCTCCGTAAGTGGCGGCTCATGGAGGCTCTGGTGGAGACCTTGGTTCCACAGAGATGACAGCTCTGAGCCTCCACCTTGTCATGAGTGAGCTGGACATGTTTCTGCAGCATGTATTCTGTAACATACTTCTTATCACACACCGAGCAAGTCCACTGCTTTCCTACTGTGCCAAAAGAGAGAGGCAGCAAAGAAATGAGAGAGAACAAGGTTAAATCATTACTCCAGCCCCTAACAGTAGAGCTATTAAGTTTTCTACATATATTAATATTTGTGTCAGTTTCTAGAGTTGTGAGGACTGATAATATGAAGATCAGCTCAACTCCTAAACTAGAATGAATTGTCATCTGTTTGCCTTGATTTAAAAATTTTCTCTCTTTTTAATCCATGGTGGTGCTCAAAAGCAAAACACCTAAATGTACAAACAAATGTGTATGTGAAACACACAAAAAAGTGCACTTAAGCAAATGTCTCTAGTTCACCTCCCGAAGAATAGGACTCTTCTCTAAACCCCAAAAAGTTTCAGGTGTTTTTGTTTTATTTAGCAAAAAAATTAAAAAACTGAATACTACCAAAAGAAAGCCCTATTTGTGTGAAAAAAAATTATAAAAATGTCATATGGGTACAGTGTTGCATGACCAAGCAATTGTCATGGGTTCGTCAGAAATCGTGATGGTGCTGAAAGCTGAAAATTGGCTTGGACTTAAAGTGGTTAACCACTTCAATACCAGGCACTTATACCCGCTTCCTGCACAGGCCAATTTTCAGCTTTCAGCGCCGTCGCACTTTGAATGACAATTGCGCGGTCATGCAACACTGTATCCATATGACATTTTTATAATTTTTTTTCACACAAAGTGCTACAGCGCTGAAAGCTGAAAATTGACCTGTGCAGGAAGCGGGTATAAGTGCCTGGTATTGAAATGGTTAACCACTTTAAGTCCAAGCCAATTTTCAGCTTTCAGCACCATCACGATTTCTGACAACCCCATGACAATTGCTTGGTCATGCAATACTGTACCCATATGAAACTATATTATAGAGTTTTTTGGGAGACCGACAGCTTTCTTTTGATGGTATTTGATCACCACTGGGTTTTTTTTTTTAATTTTTTGCTATATAAATGAAAAAAATACCAAAAATGTTGCAAAAATAAAATTCATACTTTTTTGTTTTTGTTTTAAACTTTTGCAAAAGCAATAGTTTTTAGTCAAAAATTTAGACCAAAATGTATACAGCTACATTTTTGGGGAAAGAAAAACCCAAAACAGTGTACATTTAGAGTCTACAAACTACAGCATTTTAGGGTCTTAACTGATCAATTTTCAAATATATATTCCAGACGCTGGTATGTGGTATGGCAGTGACCAGGGCGCTGGTATGGAGTGCGGCGGTGACCAGGGCGCTGGTATGTGGTATGGCAGTGATCAGGGCGCTGGTATGGAGTGCGGCGGTGATCAGGGCGCTGGTATGGAGTGCGGCGGTGATCAGGGCGCTGGTATGGAGTGCGGCGGTGATCAGGGCGCTGGTATGGAGTGCGGCGGTGATCAGGGCGCTGGTATGGAGTGCGGCGGTGATCAGGGCGCTGGTATGGAGTGCGGCGGTGATCAGGACGCTGGTATGGAGTGCGGCGGTGATCAGGACGCTGGTATGGAGTGCGGCGGTGATCAGGACGCTGGTATGGAGTGCGGCGGTGATCAGGACGCTGGTATGGAGTGCGGCGGTGATCAGGACGCTGGTATGGAGTGCGGCGGTGATCAGGACGCTGGTATGGAGTGCGGCGGTGATCAGGACGCTGGTATGGAGTGCGGCGGTGATCAGGGCACTGGTATGGAGTGTGGTGGTGATCAGTATGTTCATATGGAGTGTGGTGGTGATCAGTACGTTCATATGGAGTGTGGTGATCAGTATGTTCATATGGAGTGTGGCGGTGATCAGTATGTTCATATGGAGTGTGGCGGTGATCAGTATGTTCATATGGAGTGTGGTGGTGATCAGTATGTTTGTATGGAGTGTGGCGGTGATCAGTATGTTTGTATGGAGTGTGGCGGTAATTAGGACATTGGAATGGTGTATAGCCGTGTTATTGTGAGAACTGGGACAGGTGAAAGGTGCTGACTGCATGTTTATTATTGACTATAATGGGCAGTGATCAGGGACACTGGAGTGGCTGGCACAGCTGTCTGAGTGTACATGCAGCCTAACAGGCTGTTGTGCACTCACAGGCTGCTGCATTGGTTCTCTCTGCTCTCACAATGAGAGCAGAAAAGTGAAGTGATCTTTACTTTCACTTTCAGTGTTTACTATGTGATTGCTGTGATAGGTCACAGCAATCACATGGTAAAACACCATGTGATCGGTGAGACAGCAGTAATGTGGTCCACTGTGTCCAGGCGACACACCAATCACTGGGCTCCTGGGTGAGCGCTCTGAGCAATGCAGGAGCCGCCAATGTGGTCTGATGTACAGGTACGTTAGCCCGCATCGGCAAAGCTTTCCGTCTGCCATCTATAAAGTAATGGGTGGACAGGAAGAGGTGAATACATCTGCTCTAGGAGTTATTACTATTAATAAATGGGCAATATTTGTAGTAGATGCCATGCAAATGACAAGATATAATACTTCTACATTGGAACAGGAGAGAACCATATTTACCAGTGTGTACCAGTTTGTGAGTCTCCATGGTGTTCTTCTCACTGAATGTCTTTCCGCACAGTTCACACATGAAGTCTTTGATACCTTTAGAACAAAAGCAACACATAAGAGCCAAGAATATATTTACCGAACATGGGGGTAACTAAAGGCTCTCATGGAGAGTAACGGGCAGATCGTGTTTCCGAAAACTGTCAATCAGCCACTTCAGAACATGTATCTATCAACTCATCCTTCCCTGATGGAGATGGTCCCCTATGGGGAGTTCAGCTGCAGAAAAACAATCCTTGGATTCCCATGTCTCCTACTCAGAAGAGGCGACTGACCTTCAGCATGATCTGCAGTTTTCGGAAGTTCTTTCAGAGTATACAGTGGGGGTGATTTACTAAACCTGGAGCACTCAGAATCTGGTGCAGCTGTGCATGATAGCCAATCAGCTTCTAACTTCAGCTTGTTCAATTACACCTTGGCAATAAAATCTGGAAGCGGATTTCTATGCAGAGCCACACCAGATTTTGCATTCTCCAGTTTTAGTAGATCACCCCCAATATGTCCGATTGCAGGACCTTTGACATTTTATTGAACATAAAGTATTTCTGATATTGTGGCATTAAATTTGGAAGAAAGTTTGATTACTATCACACTTATTAAAACGTTTGGTGTCCCAGGCCCTAGTTTCCTCCTCCTCACTCCCTTTACCATTTGGAACTTGTAGAACACTTCAAGTATGTCAACTAAACAATAACATTTCTCCCTTTTGCTCTGTTATAATAAAACACTTTCAAATTGTAGAGTTATCTGTCCGACAAATGCAAATAAACACCCCACACATATAGTAGTTAATCCAACCAGAAATCTTGTGAGTGGATTACTTCCTGAACTCTCAGCCTCTTAGAAGTTAGCACTGTTCCCAGCTATCTTTATGGACTACAAAACATCCCCCATTATGGAGAAGAGAGGGAGTTGTTACGAAGCCCTAACAGAGTGTAATGTAGTCCTAATACCCTTCCTGTCCTAGGGTGACAATGCTGCACAGAACGGTTGCCACCCTAGTACAGGAAGTGAGTTAATGGCAGGAGTACAGGAAGAGAGTTAATGGCAGGAGTACAGGAAGAGAGTTAATGGCAGGAGTACAGGAAGAGAGTTAATGGCAGGAGTACAGGAAGCGAGTTAATGGCAGGAGTACAGGAAGCGAGTTAATGGCAGGATTACCAAGTTACATTTAGGCTGCTTTCAC
The DNA here is from genome assembly GCF_062004578.1 of Staurois parvus. Taxonomy (NCBI): domain Eukaryota; kingdom Metazoa; phylum Chordata; class Amphibia; order Anura; family Ranidae; genus Staurois; species Staurois parvus. The sequence goes on from NW_028318370.1 coordinate 78,589, forward strand.
ACGGATCAGCTTTTGTTCAGCTAAACAGAAGAAAAATGGTTTCCTTTAAATCCTATGGAACTCCTCACACCACTGCAAGCGGAGAGGCACAGTGAGCGTATTTCCAGAAAGTGCAAGATGTTTTACAGCAATCCAATTTAAGTGAAATAGTACATTACAACTGAATTACAGTAAAGGGATTGTGAAGCTTTATATTTTTTTTAAAAAATATAGAAAATATAGAAAACGTCCTACTTACCCGCTCTGTGCAACGGTCTTGCACAGAGCAATCCCGATCTTTGTTTTCCTGGATTCTCCTGGCTCCTCCTCTTCATCCAATGCCATCATAGGAAGCTGCTAAGGGGGCACTTTTTCGGACTGGCTCCCGAGCTCTGCTGCCAGTTTCCATAGACACAGACAGCGGGGGCATGGCTTCCCCCATCACAGAGTGTGAGTGACAGCAGCAGGAGCCAATGGCTACCACTGCTATCAATCCACCCTGTGAAGAGGGATAGAGATGAGAGAGTTCATGCACAGTACAGGGATCAGTTAAGTATGAGAGGGGGCTTAGGGAGATGCACAATGTAAAAAACAAAAAACAAAACCCCTTAAGACTTTAGAACCATTTTAAACCAGAGAACCTGAGAGTCTGCATCAATAACATGACTTTGCCTGGCAGTCGTGGGATCCATACATTGGTGTTCCTCTTACCTGTGTGCCTTTTGTAGTGCTTCAGCATGTTGACTTTCTGTGCAAACTTGCGGTGACACTCTACACACTCGTACTCTTTGATGCCCTTGTGTAGCTTCATGTGATGCCGCAGAGCATGTTTGGTCTTCATTCCTGGAGATCAGTGGTACAAAGAAGGGGGATCTTATTACAGTAGACCTAAAACTCTAACTGGATGACATTTAGGGGACAATTTAAAAAAAAGATAAGGTAAGGCCTGCTTATCACTTTAAAAAAAAAAAAAAAAAAAAAAAGGTAGGGGAGAAAAAAGTGCTTGAAGGAAGACAGCCCATCCACAGGACCTGTTAAAGTAATGTGACTGGCCTTTTCCCCCTATTAATGTTCTCTGCACTGTAGGACACGGTACGCTCCACATCACAGCCTGCATTTCTGCATGATTCAAAACTGCATAAAAAACTGCAGAATCTGCTCCGTTTTAAACTGACCCTGTAAGAGAAGCAACTTTATATTTGTAACTCAATACTGGTCTGCTGGACACTGCTTCTGTCCATCACTGAGTGTTGGACATTGTGTCCTCCTTTGGGCACTGTGGTTGCTCACACCCTCCCCTATGTCACTACAAAAGACAATTATCTGATCACGTTGTTCTTCCCCCAGCCTTTGATTGGACAGTGAAGGGAGATTGACATTGATAATCTCATCTCTTTGTCACAATGCTCTTTCCTCCTATCAGCATGCTCCTTCCCCTTCTTGTTATGAAGCCAGGCAACATAACAAGTATATACAGTATTATTATTATACAGGATTTATATAGCGCCAACAGTTTGCTCAGCGCTTTACAATATAACGGGAGACGATACAGCAACAATACAAGAGGGATAGGAGGGCCTGATCCTGGGAGCTTACAATCTAGGAGTATATTTATTATTTATTTCAGGTACTTATATTGCGCCATCAATTTACGCAGCACTTTACATATATATTGTACATTCACATCAGTCCCTAACCCTCAAGGGGTGTACAATCTAAGGTCCCCAACTGACATTCATACATACTGGGGCCAATTTAGACAGGAGCCAATGAACCTACCAGCATGTCTAGACAGACATTTTTTTTTCTAAATTTACTATGTTACTTCATACTGTAAACTTTGCTCTCAGCAGCATATTGGAGAGCTGGACCATTGGTCTCACACACACACACACACACACACACACACACACACACACACACACACACACACACACACACGCAGTCCTGAAATCTGAAATGGTCCAACCCTCCCCCTGTACAGAGCTCCAATCAACAATATTGCTCAGGGAGCATGAGTGTTATTGATTGGAGAGACCCCATGCAGGGGAAATGTTGGCCTGCTGTGTGAGAGTAGTGGTCTGGCTCTCCAGCATGCTGCAGGCACAGGGTAGCTTTTTCTCTCTTTTTTAACCACTTCAAGTCCGGACACTTTTACCCCCTTCCTGTCCAGGGCAATTTTCAGCTTTTAGCGCTATCACACTTTGAATGACAATTGCGCGGTCATGCAACACTGTACCCAAATGAATTTTTTACCATTTTTTTGAGACAGATAAAGCTTTATTTTGGTGGTATTTATTCACCACTGGGATTTGTATTTTTTTTGCTATGTAAATGAAGAGTCCAAAAATTTTGAAAAAAAGTGTTTTAATAAAATTTTGCAAATAAATAATATTTCATCATAAATCTTAGCCAAAATTTATTCCGTTATCTTTTTAGTAAAAAAAAAAAAATATCCAAAATTAGTTTATAACCAAAAATTAAAATTTTTAAACATTTTTTTTTACATTTTTATATTATTTTTTTTTTTTTTTACATACTGTCACCCCAGCAGTGCAGTGTCACCATGGTGACACTGTACTACTTGTGGGGGGTGATGAAGATTTTTTTTTTTTTTTTTTTTTTTACACTGATTGCTTTTACATCCTATATAGGTGTAAAAGCAATCATTTCTCTTTCTCTCTGTCTGCATTCTTGCACTCATTGAGAAGTACTGAGTGAGCTGTGATTGGTCACAGCTTGTCACATAGTACAAGGCTTTTGTGAATAGCCTTGTACCATGTGACCTCTGTGATCATTCACAGATTTCACACGTAGTAAGCAATGTCACAAGTGACATCTTGCTTACTACTTTGCATGTGATCACTGATTGGCCAATCAGTGATCACATGATCGGGACCTCGTACAGAGGTCCCGTCCGACAATCGGTGTTTCACTAGGTCCAGAGGACACAGCGGGCACCGGATCGCGGTGCTGCGCACTCCCAGGGAGCGCGCACAAGCAGGGTGCGGGGAGGCGGTTTATAAATGACCACCCGACCCTGCAGTGCCACTGTCCGTCCGTTTATATGCAACGGCCGGTTGGGAAGTGGTTAATTATTGCAAGAGATGTCAAAAGTACAGAAAAAACATGACTTTACAAAAATTTGCACATATGAATCATTGTGCTTCAGCACAGCAGGTAACACAGGCAGTTAGAAGTGGCAATATGGCCCATAGCTAGTAGTTGAATACATTTTTTATTAACAGCAGGAGAGGCCTGGAGATGAGAGGACCAATCCTCTTCCCAATCCTTCAGGTTTGGACAAAGGGCCTGTCAGCATGCCTTGGCAGGGATTGGTGTACCACATATTTTAATATTCAGAAAGTGAGAGTGAAGAGCGGACACAGGGCAGCTTTACACAAAACCATAGTAGATACAAAATGCAGCCTGAATACATAGCAAACAAAATGCAGCCTGAATACATAGCAAATAAAAACCGGAGGCTTTAGCGCCTCTCATCTTGTGCCTGCCAACATGTATTCCTAGGACATCAAAGTTCATCAGTAATGTATTCTGATACTGTAATACAACGCACGCACGTTACCTTTTCCACACTCTGCGCACAGATACTCGCGGATGTTATCATGGACTCTCATGTGTTCTTTCAACATGTCCTTCCTGGCAAATGACTTGCCGCACTGTTCACACCCGTGGCTTTTTACCCCTGGAGGAAATGTAAGCAGCTGTTAATGAACAGATATGTATTTCTACTTTACAGGACAGGATATTTTACTATGTAAATCATTTCTGAGACCACAGACATTACCATGGCATGGCTGCAGTTGGAGGACAATACCTGAGTGAATAAGTTTGTGTCTCTCCAGGTTTCCTATACTGTTGAAAATCCGGCCACAAACTTCACACGGATGTATGTATCTGCAGGAAAACATGACAAGCACATACAATATCAGCACACAGCAAGTTACACAAAATGTGCTGTACAATACCAATAGACAGCAGCATTAACCACCTCCCACCCGCCATACAGTAATATGACGGACGCAAAGTGGTTCTCTGGTTCTGGGAGGACGTCATATGACGTCCTCCCATTCTCACTGCGCATGCACGGCTCCCGGAGCTCGGCGATGCACTGTGTCCTTTGGACACAGCGGTTCACCAATCCACGGAAAGAGCCGAAGATGTCGGCTCGGTCATGTGATCAGCTGTGTCCAATCACAGCTGATCACATGTAAACAGGGCAATGCCGGTTATCGGCATTTCTCTCCTCACGAGCTGTCACGCTGACAGAGGAGAGGAGAGCCAGTAATCGGCATTCCTCAGAGGGGACATGTACACGGCTCATCAGGGCACTGATGATCAGTGTGCCCTGATGATCTGTGTAGCCCCAGCAGCGCCACCTGTCAGTGTCAGCTCTCAGTGCTCATCCATGCCACCTGCCAGTGCCACATCAATGCCCATCTGAGCTGCCAGTCAGTGCCACCTATCAGTTCTGCCAGTCAGTGCCACCTATCAGTTCTGCCAGTCAGTGCCACCTATCAGTGCGCATCAGTGCTGCCTAACAGTGCCACCCAACAGTGCCATATATGAGTGCTGCCTTTGCAGTGCCCATGAGTGATGCCTGTCATTGCCCATCAGTGCCACCTTCCAGTGCCTCATCAGTGCCACCTATCAGTGCCCATCACTGCAGCCTCATTAGTGCACAGTGAAGAAGAAAAATCACTTATTTACAAAATTTTATAACACAAACTAAGAAAAAAATTTTTTCTTCTTTTCAAAATTTTCAGTGGTTTTTGATTTAAGAAAAAAAAAACCCAGGGGTGATTAAATACCACCAAAATAAAGCTCTGTCACAAAAAAAAAAAAAAAATTTCATATGGGTACAGTGTTGCATGACCGCGCAATTGTCAAAGTGTGACAGCGCTGAAAGCTGAAAATTGGCCTGGGCAGGAAGGGGGTAGAAGTGCCCTGTAGGCGAGGGGTTAAAGTGAACCTGTACTGGGCAAAAACATTTCTAAGGTAACGGTGGTGCAAAAGTTCAGAGCCTTGTGGAATCTGCAGATACCCCAGGTACCCTAAAACCAATCCCTATAGCCTTGTGGAGCACCCTGGATTTCAGGCTTTACATGGGGCCTCAATTTCTGCCAAAGTTTAAATTAAAGTGTGACTATGACAAAAATGACATATAGGGGTAGATTTACTGAGACTGACTACCATGCACAGCTGCACCAGATTCTGAGTGCACCAATCAGCTTCTCACCTCAGCTTGTTCAATTAAGCTCAGCAAAGGGTTGATTCTACAAAGTATTGACTCGGGAGGCAGAATACAAATACACGCCATACTTTTCACATATTTGTAAAACATTTTGAAAACCATTTCTCATTTTCCTTCCACTTCACAATTATGTGCCACTTTGTGTTGGTTGATAACATACTATCCCAATGAAATACATTTACGTTTTTGGTTGTGACATTTCAAGGGGTATGAATACTTTTTCAAGGCACTGAAACTTCATCTTGTTCAGTTCATCTTTGCATAGAAACTAATCCACTTCCAGGTTTTATTGTCAGAGTAGCACCAGTTTTTGCACTTTCCAGTTCTAGTAAATAACCCCCATATGGTATGATGCAATCTGTCAGTAACAAGAACACAGCCAATATTGATTTTCGGAGTCCCTCCATTAAAATTGTTTTATTACTTCTTGTTCCTGGCAGTAGATAGGCTATTTATATACTTCCTGTAACAGGGTGACAACGCTGTTGGTTCTGCTGTGAAATCACTCACTGTTACCCTCTGACACATGTAGTTTTAAATGGACTTTAAGAGACACACAAGTTAAAGCCCAACTCCAACCAAAACTTTTTAAACAACATGTTTTTTTTTTTTATTTGTTCGGAACCCAAAAGGGTTAAAGAGATTCTTAAAAAAAAAAAAAAAAAAAACCACACCACACACAAAATCATGTTATAACTTACCTGCTCTGTGCAATGGTTTTGCACAGAGCAGCCCCGATCCTCCTTTTTGTGTCCCCTGTTGGCGGTCCTTGCTCCTCCCCCCTGACAATTATCTCATTCGCAAGCCTCTTGGTCTGGGGGCTTCCAAGCCTCCCTCGGTGTGTCCATTCACACACGGAGCACATAACAGCTCCATCGCCTCTCTCCTTATTGACTCACTGGCTATGACTGAGTGCCCAGTGGCTCCTGCTGCTGTGTGAGCCATAGAAGAGAGACCCGGGAGAGCCGCTGCTCTCATGCACATCACTGGATCGGGATGGGGCTCAGGCAAGTATAAGGAGGGTGTTGCTGCGCCCAGGTGGTTTTTTTTTTACCTTAATGCATAGAATAGATTAAGGTGAAAAAAAAAAAAAAAAAAAAAAAAAAAAAAAAACACCAACTTGAGCCCTTACAACCACTTTATTTATTTCAGGTACTTATATAGCGCTGTCAATTTACACAGCGCTTTACATATATATTGTACATTCACATCAGTCCCTAACCCTCAGGGGGTGTACAATCTAAGGTCCCTAACTCACATTCATACATACACATACTAGGGACAATTTAGACAGGAGCCAGTTAACCTACCAGCATGTCTTTGGAGTGTGGGAGGAAACCGGAGTACCCGGAGAAAACCCAAGCAGGCACAGGGAGAACATGCAAACTCCTGGCAGGTGGTGCCGTGGTTGGGATTCGAACCAACAACCCTAGTACTGCCAGGCGGAAGTGCTAACCATTTAGTCAATGTGCTGCCCACTTTACCTGTGCAATATGGTTTCTCCATATTACTGCCTTTAATATTAGTTGCTCCATTATTCCCTCTGGTTGTGTATGAACCATCTGCAGTGATCTCTGACATGAGACTGTGATAAGGAACCATCATAGAGACACACACACACACTGTTCAGTGCAGGACACTTACTTTTGCACCTCTGGATCAGGCAGGTTCTCACGGTGAATGACCATGTGTGCGTGGTATGTGGCTTTGAGGGCGAACCGGCGGTGACAGATGCTGCAGTTGTACCCATTCTCAGCATGGACATCCATAATGTGCTTCAAGTATTCTTTCCCTCGAGCAAAGGAGATCTAAGAAAAGAACATTTAAAGTTAGATTTCACAGTTATCATTGATCACAGTTTCCACTTCTCTATCTGAACTACAGTATACATCCTCCTGTGTGCTGGAGGTGTTTTGTGGTCCCAGCAGACTTCTTGTCCTAGGGTGACAGCACTGCTTCTTTATAGATACAGGAAAGTTAGTGAGTGTTGTCAGCCTAGGACAGGAAGTGTTACGGTCAGGATCAGCAGGTGAAAAAGGGAAAAATAGCCTGAAGAAAGACCCAAAAACACACGAATGCAGCCACCACATCCAAGGACGGGTAAGCTGCAACATACACAATTATTGTTCTTGGATTTGGATACACTTGACACCCAATTGGTGGCTTTAGGAAAAATGAAACTGTTCTCAGGGTTGGCACCAATAAAAGAGGAGCTCGTTTTCTACAGAAAAAGCATATGGCAATTCAGCTGCTTATATTGATGCATATAATTACCTGTTTTACATGGTATTTTCACTTTCTGCAGCTCTCGCTCATTTTTCTGATCACCATTATTTTTAAATGTCTATGTTTGTGACAAGTTTACTGTTACCATTTATAACTATACAGTGGGGATCGAAAGTTTGGACACCCCAGCTACAAATTTGTATTAATGTGCATAAAGAAGCCAAGGAAAGATGGAAAAATCTCCAAAAGGCATCAAATTACAGATTAGACATTCTTATAATATGTCAACAAAAGTTAGATTTTATTTCCATCATTTACACTTTCAAAATAACAGAAAACAAAAAAATGGCGTCTGCAAAAGTTTGGGCACCCTGCTGAGTTAATATCTTGTACTGCCCCCTTTGGCAAGTATCACAGCTTGTAAACGCTTTTTGTAGCCAGCCAAGAGTCTTTCAATTCTTGTTTGAGGTATCTTTGCCCATTCTTCCTTACAAAAGTCTTCCAGTTCTTTGAGATTTCTGAGCTGTCTGTCACGCACTGCTCTTTTAAGGTCTATCCATAGATTTTCAATTATGTTGAGGTCAGGAGATTGTGAAGGCCATGGCAAAACCTTCAGTTTACGCATCTTGATGTAATCCCCCGTGGATTTCGAGGTGTGTTTAGGATCATTAACCATTTGTAGAAGCCATCCTCTCTTTAACTTCAGCTTTTTCACAGATGGCATCAAGTTACCATCCAAAATTTGCTGAAATTTTATTGAATCCATTTTTCCTTCTACTCATGAGATGTCCCCTGTGCCACTGGCTGCAACACAACCCCAAAGCATGATTGATCCAACCCCATGCTTAACAGTTGGACAGAGGTTCTTTTCATTAAATTCTGTGCCCCTTCTTCTCCAAACGTACCTTTGCTCATTCCGGCCAAAAAGTTCAATTTTAACCTCATCGGTCCACAGAACTGGTTTCCAAAATGCATCAGGCTTGTCTATATGTTCATTTGCAAAGTTCAAACGATGATTTTTGTGGTGAGGACATAGAAGAGGTTTTCTTCTGATGACTCTTCCATGAAGACCATATTTGTACAAGTATCTCTTTATAGTGGAATAGTGTACCACAACTCCAGTGTCTGCCAGATCTTTCTGGAGAGATCGTGCAGTCAAACGTGGGTTTTGAATTGTTTTTCTCACAATCCTGCGAGCTGTTCTGTCTGATATTTTTCTTGGTCTTCCAGATCTTGCTTTAACTTCCACTGTTCCTGATGACTGCCATTTCTTAATTACATTCCGAACAGAGGATATTGATAGCAAGCGTTTTCAGATGTCAATATCCTCTTTGGGGTTGTGTTGCAGCCAGTGGCTATATAAATGAAAAAGTCCAAAACTTTTGAAAAAAAAAAAGTGTTTTTCTTATAAAATTTTGCTAATAAATCTTTCTTCATAAACCTTGGCCAAAATGTATTCAGTTATCTTTAAGAAAAAAAAACCCAAAAACACCCCAAATTAGTTGATAACCAAAAATTATAATGTTTCAAAACTTTTACATTTATTTTTTTTCAGATTAGGTTTTTTTTAAACATACGGTCACCCTAGCAGTACAGTGTCACCATAGTGACACTGTACTACTTGTGGGGGGGGGGGGGGGGGGGGGTGAGGAAGATTAAGGAAGATTATTATTATTATTTTTTTTTTTTCAAACACCGATTGCTTTTACACCCATAAAGGCTGTAAAAGCAATCATTTCTCCGCCTCTCTGGCTGCATTCTTGCAGCCATTGAGAAATACTGTGTGAGCTGTGATTGGTCACAGCTTGTCACATGGTACAAGGCTGTGGTGAATAGCCTTGTACCATGTGACCTCTGTGATCATTCAGATTTCAAAACGTAGTAAGCAATGTCAGAAGCTTACATCTTGCTTACTCCTATTCATGTGATCACCGATTGGCCAATCAGTGATCACATGATCGGGACCTCACACAGAGGTCCCGTACAGTGATCGGTGTTCTGCTCTGTCCTCTGGACACAGCCGGCACCGGGTCGCAGTGCCGCACGCTCCCACGGAGCACACACAATTCAAAATGGTGGGCGCAGTTTATGAATGGCAACCCGCCCCTGTACTGCCACCGTCCAGCCGTTTATATACATGGGCCGGACGGGAGGTGGTTAACAGAACTGCCATACAGAATTCACATTTAACCTATTGAACGTGTTCTGTAGTTGTCCCTACCTGGCACCTCTTGCAGGCATACTTGTGGGGCTCGGAGTCAACGCTGCCATCGGAGTTGTCATCGTTGTCTTCTGAGGAAATGCCAATCTTCCTAATAAACTCCTCTCTCTGCTGATCATTCATCAAGGCAATGTCCTAAATACACACAACATGTATAAGAACCACTCATACCTGACCTTGACCCCCATGGCCTGGGGACTGCTACAAAATGTGTACCTTGAAATGGATGTGGATATGGTCTCGGAGGACGTCCACTCGAAAGAATTTGCGGCCACAGATTTCACAAGTGTATTTCTTGTCTCCATGAGTGAGCAGATGTTTGTTCATATTACTGCGACAGGAGAACATCTGTAGAGAGAACACACAGCACAATTCTTACATGCTCTACCCTATGGGATGACACGTAGATGTAAAGTGTGGCTACCTAGCACAGTCTTCATTATTTATATTAATACAAGTCTCAGACTAACTGTTGCACACAAGCTGTACACTCAGACATAGTATGTGATACTTTGTTCATGTGATTGTCACCTTCAAGTTCATCATCTATTACTCTACCAGAGCAACAGGAACGCAAGGACTACATCCCCCAGACGAAGCTATGTTTTCCCTGTGGCGCAACGCATTGGGGAGGGGCAGTGACGTCACCACGTATCGGATCATCATTACGGCGAGTACTGACAGAGTGTGATAACACTCCTACGAGGATGATCCTCACCGCATTCTGCGGTTTAAATTACAATACAGGCGTGTTTACTGTTTAAACAATGTGAGTGCATTATGGGAGCACATTAAAGAGTGTTTTTATTTACCTTGGATAAGGCACCATATCTTTATTCCTTTTTTCCTATGGGTCATATGAGGATACATTGAGCATTGGAGTGAGGAGAGGCTCTAGGGAGGGAGAATTCCTTATACCTATACAGGCTCAGAAAAGAAGCCGCATGTTTCCAGCTACACAACCATAAGCTGCTTGAAAGGAGAGTATATTATCATCTTTTCCCTGCTGAACGTCAAAAAAACTTTTTTGCACATTTTCTTCTGTTGAACTTCATATATATATATATATATATATATATATATATATATATATATATATATATATATATATATATATTTTAAATTTTATTTTCTATTTCAATTTTTATATATATATATATATATATATATATATATATATATAAAAATTGAAATAGAAAATAAAATTTAAAAAATATATATATATATATATATATATATATATATTTATAAATTATTTTTTGTTTTGCACAATTTGCACATTGGACTTTATTTCTAATGAGATATTTATATTGTAAAATTATCACAATTGGATTTATTCACACATTTTTTATTTAGATTTATTTTTTGGTAAAACACTGTGTCAATATAATTTGATTAATTTTAGTAATGCAGTTTATAAGTTGATATTTTCACAGTATATATTAATAATCAGTTGTATTTTAAGCATATAGTATTGGCACGGTAGTATTAGAGAGCGGTAATTATTAATTGTTTTTATATAAGGAACGCAAGTATGTAATGGAAGATCAAAGAGAAGATGCAAAAGGGCATTGCTGAAGCACAGGAGAGAGACATTGGGAGAACAAACACTGTAATCACAATGAATGATGGTCTATAGCAGTGGCAGGCAACTGCAACATCCCAGCTGTGGTGAAACTACAAATCCCATCATGCTTCTGCCTCTGATAATCATGCCTGTGGCTGTCAACATTGCAATGCATCATGGGACTTGTAGTTCCACAACAGCTGAGTCATTGAGATTACCTACCCCTGTTTTATACTGTCTTTTCCACACTCAGCCTGGATGAGTTAAGTGTATGTCATGGCCGTTCTTGTGAGAATTCCTCCCTGGGTTGCACAGAATTAGCTGGAACAACAATCAAGTGTTTAAACACTCCTGTCCTGAAGTATGGAGGTCCTAGGTTCAAAGTGAACCTGTGCTAAATTTTAGATTAAAAAAAAAAAAAAGAAAAAAAGCAGCCATCTTTGTGGCCCACATTTAGGTTGGACTATTTCCTTTATTAGAAAAGCCTCTTATGCACCCCACCTTGATTTAGTTTTACTTTGCTACAGTCATACTTGACCTTTAAACTGCCATTTCCCTTTGCAATGAGAATGCCCTTACTGGCTACTGAGGCTTGCACACTATACATGGGTTGGATTAGCAGGGCTAATTCACAGTAGTGGTTGTGGGCAGTAAAACCCTGTGGTCGAGCTGTGCTTTTACTGCCTGCACCCCAACTGCTACCCCCTTTGGCTGCAGAGGCAGCGGCGAACACATATTGCGACTGTAGCAGGAACTATATCTCTCTTGTTGTAGCGTGGGTTTCAAGGGGTTAAAGCAGGCAGCGAGGAGGTGATACAGTGCCTCTTCACTGCCTGTCAAATTCTCTCTGAAGAGCGATCTGAACACGGAACACTCCTCTGAGAGTAACATTTGTGTGTACGAGACCTGTATTGTTCTCACCGCTTCTGTGGGTTTACATTAGTGGTTCCATTTCCTCACATGGTCCGAAATTACACTGGTAAGAATCTACCCAGTCTGTACTCGACATTTCCAAGTAGCTGATTCTTTTGGCCAACTGGGTTCAAAAAAAAAAAAAAAAAAAAAAAAAAAGCTACAATAAACCCACACACTACAACGAACCCTGGTACCCATAGAATAGCAAAGATGAATGCCAAGTCTGCTGACAGTAATCCTTTGCTCACTATTCATCGTTTCAAAAGCCACAAATAGAATAATAGCTGCCTGGAGTGGACTCCGCATATGCGATTTATTTTTTATCATTATGGAAAAATATTACAGAACACTTTGGACTGCATTGATATTTAGAACACAAAAAGGGGACAGATTTACTAAAACTGGAGCACACAAAATTTGGTGCAGCTGTGCATGGTAGCCAATCTGCATATATAGTACCTTGAAAAAGTATTCATACCCCTTGAAATTTTCCACATTTTGTCATGTTCCAACCAAAAATGAAAAATGTATTTTATTGGGATTTTATGTAATGGACCAACACAAAGTGGCACATAATTGAGGAGTGGAAAAATAAATAACTGGTTTTCAAAGTTCACATTTTTTTGCAAATAAAATATCTGAAAAGTGTGGCGTGCATTTGTACTTGGCCCCCTTTACTCTGATACTCCTAACTAAAACCTAGTGAAACCAATTGCCTTCAGAAGTCACCAATTAGTAAACAGAGTCCCCCTGTGTGTCATTTAATCTCAGTATAAATACAACTGTTCTGTGAAGCCCTCAGATGTTTGTTAGAGAACATTAGTGAACAAACCGCATCATGAAGGCCAAGGAACACACCAGACAGGTCAGGGATAAAGTTGTGAAGAAGTTTAAAGCAGGGTTAGGTTATAAAAAATATCCCAAGCTTTGTACATCTCACAGAGCACTGTTCAATCCATCATCCAAAAATGGAAAGAGTATGGCACAACTGCAAACCTACCAAGACATGGCTGTCCACCTAAACTGACAGGCCGGGCAAGGAGAGCATTCATCAGAGAAGCAGCCAAGAGGCCCATGGGAACTCTGGAGGACCTGCAGAGATCCACAGCTCAGGTGGGAGAATCTGTCCATAGGACAACTATTAGTCGTGCACTCCACAAATCTGGCCTTTATGAGTGACAGGCAAGAAGAAAGCCATATGAAGTTGTTTGCAGTTTGTGAGAAGCCATGTGGGGGACACAGCAAACGTGGAAGAAGGGGCTCTGGTCAGATTAGACCAAAATTGAACTTTTTGGCCTAAAAGCAAAACGCTATGTCTGGCAGTAAACTAACACTGCACATCACCCTGAACACGCCATCCCTACAGTGAAACATGGTGGTGGCAGCATCAAGCTGTGGGGATGCTTTTCTTCAGCAGGGACAGGGAAGCTGGTCAGAGTTGATGGGAAGATGGATGGAGCCAAATACAGGGCAATCTTAGAAGAAAACCTGTTAGAGTCTGCAAAAGACTTGAGATCGGGACGGAGGTTCACCATCCAGCAGGACAACGACCTGAAACATCCAGCCAGAGCTACAATGGAATGGTTTAGATAAAAGCATATTCATGTGTTAGAATGGCCCAGTCACAGTCCAGACCTAAATCCAATGGAGAATCTGTGGCAAGACTTGAAAATTGCTGTTCACAGACACTCTCCATTCAATCTGACAGAGCTTGAGCAATTCTGCAAAGAAGAATGAACAGAAATGTCCCTCTCTAGATGTGCAAAGCTGGTAGAGACATCCCCAAAAAGACTTGCAGCTGGAATTGCAGAGAAAGGGGGTCCTACAAAGTATTGACTCCGGGGGGCTGAATACAAATGCCGCCACACTTGTCACATATTTGTAAAACATTTTGAAAAACATTTCTCATTTTCCTTCCACTTCACAATTATGTGCCACTTTGTGTTGGTTGATCCAATAAAATACATTTACGTTTTGGGCTGTGATATTTCAAGGGGTATGAATACTTTTTCAAGGCACTGTATCTTCAGCTTGTTCAATTAATCTTTGGCAATAAAATCTGGAAGTGGATTGGTTTCTATGTACAGTTAGACCAGATTTTGCACTCTCCAGTTTTAGTAAATAACCCCCAAAGTTTAGATTCCATGTGAACATGTCAAAATACCCTCCCAAGTCACTCCCCGTTGTTAAAGATGAATTCCAGGTATAGGCATTTTGAACATTACTACATTGGGCAGACATTTATTGGGCATTGGAGTGGGTGGAGTGAACACAGGGCAGGGATTAATATAGACTTTGACTACCAGACCCAGGCTGAACATCGGTACCTCAAACGTCTGTCAAAGGATAACAGGGATCAACCTGAAAACTGACGAGATCACGTACTACATGCTTCACTGTAGCACTGTTGCCTTAGAAAGGTTCATGGCCATGTCACGTTCCGTTTTACCAAGCAAACATATTTATATAAAATTGCTAACAAGGACTCACTTTCCCACACACAGGACATGCGGATGGTTCCTTCTTGTACTTTATGGAGTTATCTGTTGCCTGTTGGATGGACTCCCGCTTCACTCGTCTCACACCTGCAGGAGACATCAGTCATCCAGGAAAAAATAAAATAATATTTTATCTGTATTGACATGCTGGAAAACCATATTCATAATTAGACTTTTAGCCCTGGTTCACACCGATGCGACTTGTCAAGCAATTTGACAGTTTCAGATTGCATGACAAATTGCACCCCATTGTTGGCAATGGAACAGTTCAAAATCGGTGCAACTCCGCCTTTGCAGTGACACACCAATTTGAATACAAAACTATTTTTTGCGATTTCAGGTGTGACCTGCATTTACATCTGTGCATGAAGTTGCACTGACATGCAGCTTTGAAAACAAGTAAAGTCGCATGATTGTAAAGTCAGATCCAGCGTGAGCCAGGGCTTATACAGAAATCCAAATCTGAAAGCTTAACATATCTGCAATAGTTTCCAGGTGAAGTAAAAGTTCACGATCACAGTATTCGGATTTATTCAGCTGGTAATGCAACCACAGCCAGATAGCATTTCCTGTCTGCCACCATCATGCTTCAGAGGTCTGACAATGTCACAAGTCTGAGCAGTGGCCTCTCTGCAGAGGTCTGACCCTCTCCTGAGGCAGAGCTACAGCTATCAAATCAGTTAAAGATGAATTTCAGGTATGGATATTTTATACACAGTTGCATTGACCCAACTTGGACCAATGTACTGTAATTATGTATATACCATACTTAGCTGATGCCCCTGGAAGCTGGAAATCACAGAAGTAGACACGGTCACTCCAGAGATCTCCATTTGCTTCTGGGTCCTTGCCGAGTGTCTGACCTGCAGTATTCTGAACACAGGAGGTTGGCCGCTTGGCACACATACCATTCAGGGAGGGCGTTGCATTGAATGAACGAATGCAAAGCGTTCTCTAATTGGATGAGGTGGAGATTGTGATGTCACCACCCTACCTCTTCCCCTTTTCCAGAGAATGCATTGCATTCATTCAGCAAATGCAAAGCATTCTCTGAATGGTGCCTGAGCTGAGACATTCTTAACTAGCAACTACACCATCCTAAACCAGATACAAGCATTGTACAGCACTGCGCATGACTTTACTACCAGAACATATTTTAAATTAAATTATAACAAAAAAAAAAAAAAAGGGAAGAAGAAGAAAGGGTAGCTAGAGAATCAATGTTCTTTCCCCAAATACATGTGAAAGAAAATCTGCCCAGTTTCATAAGAAAATGTATCTTGTTAAGATGCCAATAAATGGTTGATTTGGAGCGCTTAACCACTTGCCACCCCGGTACAGTACATTTACTGTGGTAGGGTATCACGTGCGGGCTCAGTCATGTATATATATGCCTGCTCTGGTCTAAAAGCATACAGCACACACCCCTCCTGTGATCACGGTTACCAGTAACTGGGTATAATGTGAGCGCTATGATTGGTCATAGCGGTCACATGATAATGTAAACAACCTGTCAAGAATTGCTTTCCATTCATGAACAGCTTGATTACTATTGTGATCTGTGATCAGCCCACAGCAATCACCTGGTTCTACCTGAACCATGTGACTAGCTGTAGCCAATCACAACCATAGGCAAGCTGTCCATGAGTGGGAAACCCATTCATCACAGCTAAAGCGATTGCTTTTACAATGATCACCACTGTATAAGCAATAACTATTTAAAAAAAAAAAATACACACACACACCTCTAAACACCCAAGAAGTACAGTAAGAAGTTATGAAAAAAAAAATTGTAAGGATAAAAAAAGTGATTTTTTTTTTTTTTTAACATACTGTCATCAGTCAGTATCCCTGATCACCGCCACACCAGTCATAGGATAATGCTGTACTGCATGGTGACAGTACGTAAAAAAAGCATTTTAAGGGCTTTGAGAAATGAGACATGTCGTCAGTACATCCATATCTCTATAATATATATATATATATTTTATAGAGATATATATATTACACATACACACTTTTTTTTTTATTATTATTATTCTTCATGCAGTGCCTTGAAAAAGTATTCATACCCCTTGAAATTTTTCCATATTTTGTCATGTTACATATGTCTTTTTGGGATTTTTTGTGATAGACCAACACAAAGTGACAAATAATTGTGAAGTGGAATCAAAATCATAAATTGTTTTCAAAATTTTGTACAAATACATACCTGAAAAGTGTGGCGGCATTTGTTGTCTTTGCACATCTAGGAGACACATTTCTGCCCATTCTTCTTTGCAGAATCGCTCAAGCTCTGTCAGATTGGATCGAGAGCATCTGTGAACATCAATTTTCAAGTCTTGCCACAGATTCTCCATTGGATTTAGGTCTGGACTGTGACCGGGCCATTCTAACACATGAATACGCTTTGATCTAAACCATTCCATTGTAGCTCTGGCTGGATGTTTCGAATCATTGTCCTGCTGGAAGGTGAACCTCCGCCCCAGTCTCAAGTCTTTTGCAGACTCTAACAGGATTTTTCTAAGATTGCCCTGTCTTTGGCTCCATCCATCTTCCCATCAACTCTGACCAGCTTCCCTGTCCCTGCTGAAGAAAAGCATCCCCACAACATGATGCTGCCACCACCACGTTTCGCGGTGGGGATGGTGTGTTCAGGGTGATGTGCAGTGTTAGTTTTCCACCACACATAGCATTTTGCTTTTAGGCCAAAAAGTTCAATTTTGTTCTCATCAGACCAGAGCACCTTCTTCCACATATTTGCTGTGTCCCCCACATGGCTTCTCACAAACTGCAAATGGGACTTCTTATGGCTTTCTTTCAACAATGGCTTTCATCTTCCACTCTTCCATAAAGGCCAGATTTGTGGAGTGCACGACTAATAGTTGTCCTGTGGACAGATTCTCCCACCTGAGCTGTGGATCTCTGCAGCTCCTCCAGAGTTCCCATGGGCCTCTTGGCTGCTTCTCTGATGAATGCTCTCCTTGCCCGGCCTGTCAGTTTAGGTGGATGGCCATGTCTTGGTAGGTTTGCAGTTGTGCCATACTCTTTCCATTTTTGGATGATGGATTGAACAGTGCACTGTGGTGTACAAAGCTTGGGATATTTTTTTTTATAACTTAACCCCGCTTTAAACTTCTCCACTTTATCCCTGACCTGTCTGATGTGTTCCTTGGCCTTCAGGATGCTGTTTGTAATTTAATCTCAGTATAAATACATCTGTTCTGTGAAGCCCCCAGAGGTTTGTTAGAGAACATTAGTGAACAAACAGGTGGACTCTACTAATTAGGTGACTTCTAAAGGCACTTGGTTCCACTAGATTTTAGTTAGGAGTATCAGAGTAAAAGGGGGCTGAATACAAATACATGCCACACTTTTCAGATATTTGTAAAAAATTTTGAAAACCATTCATCATTTTCCTTCCACTTCACAATTATGTGCCACTTTGTGTTGGTATAGCATATAAAATCCCAATAAAATACATGGCAAAAATGTGGAAATTTTCAAGGGTGTATGAATACCTTTTTCAAGGCACTGTACACACACCATAGTTTGTAGGCACTATATCTTTCACACAAACAAAATGATATACACTTACTGATTTTTTTTTTTTAACTAAAGACAAGTAGCAGAATACATTTTGGCCTCAATTCATGAAGAAATTCGACTATTTTAACCAAGTAGAAAATTGTTCTCTTTTCCTCAAACTTTTTTTTTTTTCCGTTATATAATAAAATACAGAGTAGTGGTCAAAAAAATTATATAAATTTCGTTTGCGTACAGCGTCAAGTAGCACAGTGCTGAATAGCAAATAATGCCGTTAATGAAGAGGGCAAGACCTTCCGGATCTCAAGTGGTTAATACAGCTGTTAGTTTTTTTTCACTGTAAAGAATGTGTTGCGGAATAGTTCAGTGGATAGGACAACATTAAAGCCTCATTATGGAGTTAACCATTCTTTAGAATTTTAACAGCCTCCATTCTTCTAAAAAGACTTTCAACAACACTTCCGACTGTGTCTTTGGGAATTTGTGCCCATTCAGCCAAAAGAACATTTGCGAGCTCTCGTATGGATGTTGGATGAGGAGGCCTGGATCAAAATCACCTTCCCAATTCATCCCAAAGATGTTCAGTAGGGTTGAGGTTTGGGCTCTGTTCAGGCCACTGGTGTTCCTCCACACCAATGGCACCAAACCATGTCTTTATAGTGCTAGCTTTGTACACAGGAGCACAGTCATGTTGGAACAGAAAAGGGCCTTCAAACAGTTCATACAAGGCTGGAAGAGCATAAATTGTCCAAAGTGCCTTTGTATGCTCTAGCAATAACAAGACCCTTAACTTGAACTCAATCTAGAGGCATGTCCACATACTTTTGGTCATATAGGTAAGTGTGGTGGTCAGGTGTCCACAAACCAATGGTTAACCATATGGTGTGTACAATTTTGTTTTCCATCTTTGTAAAACATAACCTACCTTCCAGGTGCCTACGTTGATGCTCCAACATGACATCTCTCCTGTAGAAGAGCTTATTACACACCTCACAGGCAAACTTCTTCTCCCCGTGTTTCTTCTTGTGCTTGGACAGGTTGCTGTTGGTGGAAAAGAATCTGTAGCACATTTCACATTGGAAGGACTTGTCGTCTGTGAAAGAAAGGGATAAACCACCAAATAAAGACACTAATTATTTATCTCAGCGATCACCTACACTGCAATGGTATAAAGCAGGCATCTCCCAATTTTCTAAACAAAAAAAAAAAAAAAAGGGACAGTTTATGGTTCTTCAAAGTTTGGTGGGAGTAGAAAATGTCCCATCAACAGTGGGAGCGAACAATACCTTAGGCTTGGTGGTCAGTGGGAGTAAAAAAAAATAAAAAAATTACATAGAAACTATGATCAGTAGGAGAAGGAATAGTGACACATCACTGGTGTCGGTGGAAGGAACCTTGACCCATCGCTGGTGTCGGTGAGAGGGATAGTTCCCCAGGGGCCAAGTAAAGGCAAGCAAAGGGGTTGCAATCTGAAGACCACTAGTACAAAGCATATGAAGGAATGAATGGAGACTGCGCTGTAATTTTCAGAAGAAGCAGAGCCTGGCCCAGGCTTTTGTGAAGCATCTATGCCATGCAGACAAGGGACAGACAAGCATTAAAAAACAAAAACAAAACAAACAAAAACAAAACAAACAAAAACAAAACAAACAAACAAACAATTTTTGGTGAGGTTGTTGGGAAAAGGGGAAGGAGTGGTGGAGTACTAAAAAGTACTGCCTTGCTGTCAAGTCTCTCAAATTTTGTTTGGTTGAAGGATAATTAATTAGGTGAAGTGTGTCCAACACCCACGGCTTCCAGATGCCCACATTAGCTTTGAGATATCGGAAGGGTCACATGACAAGTCATACCAGTTAAGAACTCACTAACCTGTTCTGCAGTTGTGGAATTCCAGGAAGGCCTCTAGCCTGAATGATTTTTCACAGATGGCGCACCGATACCTGTATTCTGCATCACTCTAGGGATGAAGGAGTTATATTATTACAATTATGTAATATCCTTTGTTTAGTAGAACTGTAATACCATGCAATGTAAAGACCTCTGCGCACAAGATTAATAGAATAATATACTTTTAAACTGAACCTAAGCCCAATTCACACCATACGTGCAGGTAAACTGATGGAAACTGATGCACAGATTTCACTTGCAGAGACATCACTTTTCATTTGAGCCTCAATGAGTTTTATACACGTTGCAAATTCCTGTGCAGAAAAAAAAAAAATAAAAATCTGCATAGGATACAGTTGTGGAAGTGTGAACAGGGCACAGAGGACAATTGATTTTGTTGTGCCCTTGCAGAACGCGTGCAGAAAAACTGAAGTCTCTGCACCATGGTGTGAACTAGCCCACAGACACGAGCGCCTACTTCAAGCTGAAGATAGGTGGAGGGGTCTTTGTCTGTTGGTCATCATTTACCACCCTTGCAGAGTCTGCCACCTTCTTTAGCTCATAGTAAGTGCTAGCCCCAACAGAGAGTGATGGGTATGTAAACACTGCAGCTTAAAAAGATAGTAAAAGTGTCTTCTGCAAGTCTGCAAATATCAGTCTCTATTTCGGTCAATCAATCTGGAATAAGACCATACATATCCTTTAAAAGAGACCCTGTCACTTTGCCCATTCAAGACAAAGTGACAGGGTACATGAACACTTCAGGGAGTGTGGGATGCCTGAACCACGTTCCCCCCCTTACCCTGTCCCCAATCCTTGTCATACGCTGGTTCAATCCTCTAAGCCCTTTCATCATTACAGGACAACAGTGACACAGGGGTTGGAGGATTGAACCTCAAGCATCTGATATTCCTGAAAGTGAAGAGTCTAATGGGAAACTTCAGCACTTGCATGGATAGGAGGTAGAGAACATCGGCTGCCAGGGACCTTTCATCGGGATATTGTATGCAAAGAAATATGGTCATAACTATTCCCCCCCCCATTTTGAATAGAGCAAGGGAGGGTTATAACCCGTGTCTGATCTCCCCCCCATCTGCATCACATTATGTAAATTCTCCTTCCCTTCCTGTCCCATAGCCAAACAGGAAGTGAGAGGAAACCCCTGCAAATTAAGGGACTTCCTCAGGGACCTCATCCCATTTCCCCTTTATTACTTTTCTGGGAACACATCCCCACATTTGGGATTTTCTTTTACTTTCAATGGTGATGGTAAACAGGACAAAGAGGGTGAATTTCCCTAATGGGGACACAGACCACAATAAAAACAGAAAGGTGTTATAATCCCTTTCCACTCTAGCCAAAGCTATTAAACAAAGAAAAAAAATTGCCTTTAGGTATACTTTAACCACTTCCCTACCACCCTATAGTAGAACTACTGCTACAGGGCTACAGAGCTGCGCAAAATCACATATATTTACATACATGTGATTTGCATTTCCAGGTAGGGCTAGGCATGTCAATCACTGGGTCCTGGCCGGAGATTCCCCGATGGCACCCGGTGATCGGCGTGCAAAGCTGACAGGGTAGAAATCTGAACACTTCTGGGAGTGCCTCTGACAGGTCTCTCTCCTGCCAGCAAGGACATCTGCTAAGCAGAGAAATACAAAAACAGCGTGTCTCAAAAGGTAAAGCAGCGCACAGTTAACCCTTTGACTGCCCAAGTTAACTCCTTCCTGCCCAGTGTTATTAGTACAGTGTCAGTGCTTTTTATTAGCACTGATCACTGTATTAGTTTCACTGGGGATGTCAGTGGTAGTCAGTTCCAACCCAGTGTGAGAATGCCCGCCGCAGTCCTGCTATAAGTTTCTGATCGCTGCCATTAGTAGTAAAAAAAAAAAAAAATTCTATACGTGTATATATCTATCTATCTATCTATCTATCTATCTATATCTGTCTATCTATCTATATCTGTCTATCTATCTATCTCTGTCTATCTATATCTATCTATCTATCTATCTATCTATATCTGTCTATCTATCTATCTCTGTCTATCTATATCTATCTATCTATCTATCTATCTATCTATCTCTGTCTATCTATATCTATCTATCTATCTATCTATCTATATCTCTCTATCTCTCTATCTATCTATCTATCTATATCTCTCTATCTATCTATCTATCTATCTATATCTCTCTATCTATCTATCTATATCTGTCTATCTATCTATCTCTGTCTATCTATCTATCTCTGTCTATCTATATATCTATCTATCTATCTATCTATCTATATCTCTCTATCTATCTATCTATCTATCTATCTATCTATCTATCTCTGTCTATCTATATCTCTCTATCTATCTATCTATCTATCTATCTATCTATCTATCTATCTATCTATCTATCTATCTATCTATCTATCTATCTATCTATCGTCCTGTTTCTGGGATAGCTGTTGCAAGGCCTCAGAGGTGTGCCGTAAAGGGTGGAGAGTATCCTCTGCTTGACTGATACAGGCCTCAATCAAAATTAAAAAGACAGCATGTCTAGAATCTGCACTATACAGATCTCTATAGAACACAGGTCCCCCATGCCCCTCCAGAGCATTCATAATATCAGATCTTCCACCAATTTCCCTCCGTAAATACGACCACTCACCTCATTCTTGCTGTGCTTGTAGGACACGTGTTGTTTCAGACTTTCCTTACGGCTGAACAGTTTAGAACATTCTTCACATTTGAACAGCTTGTCACCTGGAGGAGAAGAAAACAGCGCCCACTAAATTTTCAGCACCACAGTAAGTAGCTGCATGATTGTTACTCCGGAGATTTCCAAGATCTAAACCTAGTCTTTGTACTTGTATGTACGTATATTTGCAGTATTAGGTGTCTGTAGATGTCAGGTGAGAACACTTACAACTCAATTGTTTTATCCACATCATTTGATCTAATTTTTTTTTCTAAAATTACAAAGAAAAGTATACAAATCATTAAAGCTGAACTTCAGGTGTACAGTCTTTCACAGTTGTATAGGCTCCTCTCCTGTACTGAAATTACAGACACTGAACTCCTCACAGTGTGCATTAGAAGCTGCAGCAAGTTAGACAGAGCTTGCCTCATTTCCTGGATGGTAGATCTCTGACATCATCTAGTGCTTTCCTCCCCATCCTGTTTCTGGCCCTCCCTTTCTTCCATTGGGTTTAACTTCTTTCAATCATGGAGGCTCAGCATCACATATGGGCATTATTTAGGGTGGGCTACATGCAAATACAGTCCATCTAGGAATGTATTTTCTTCCAAACCAATGTCCACCCATCAAGGAATTTTTATATTTGCATTAACACCCCTCCTGCAAGAGCCAGCCCACTGCTTGCATCAGAGCCGAGCACTCTTGAGAGAAGGGAGGCATGTCTTCAGAAGCTATGTACATGGCCCCTCCCACCAGCCATGATCTACCTGACTTGCATAGTGAAGCACAGATATCTAGTGATGTGGTCACTGGGTCCATAAAAAAAGGTATGCAGTGTAAATGGAAATCGTATGTACTCTCCAGCGCCTGAGGATATGCACAGCCAAAATAGAAGCCAAGGGTACCAGGACAGCGACAACCAAAAGGAAATGCTTCAGGGGTGCAGCCCTCCTCAGACGGGGAAATCAGCCACTGGATAGAGAGAAAACAGGTGGCGCACACACCTAGTGCATTATCCAAGGTTTATTGTAGGAGCGAAAGAATAATAAAAACATACTCACAGACGAAGCACGTATCTAAAAAGCATAGAAAAATTACAATGGCCACAACTGCAGTCAAGGTGTTCTCACTGTCAGTGCGGTCAAATGCTGACGCGTTTCGGGGATGAATCCCTTTTCTCAGAGCTGATGACCAACAGACGATGCCTGTTGAGGCATCAACAGCGAGGCTCTTACTTTCCATTCATCATACATCAGCATCAGAGGTTGGTCATCAGCTCTGAGGAAAGGGATTTGTCCCCGAAACGCGTCAAAAATTTGACCGCACTGACAGTGAGAACACCTTGACTGCAGTTGTGGCCATTGTCATTTTTCTATGCTTTTTAGATACATGCTTCGTCTGTGAGTATGTTTTTATTATTCTTTCACTCCTAGTGTAAATGGAAAGGCTTTATTTAAAGTGATATTACAAAAGGTTTTGTTTAAAATAACAAAAACATGTCATACTTACCTGCTCTGTGTAATGGTTTTGCACAGAGCAGCCCCAATCCTCTTCTCAAGTCCCCTGCCGGCGCTCCAGACCTCTACTCCCTGATGAGTGCCCCTTGCTCTGGGGGCACACGTGCATGCTTGCTCCCGAGCCGCCTCAGCGTGTCTATGGAGGCACACAGAGCGTGGGTCGGCCCCACCCCTGCTCCCTCCTCACTGGCTGTGACTGACAGCAGCAAGAGCAAATGGCTCCTGCTGCTGTGTCTCAGCAAATGAGGCAGAGACCTGGGAGAGCACTCATGTACAGAGCTGGATTGCAATTGGGCTCAGTACAAGGAGGAGCTGCACACTGAAGGTTTGTTGCCTTCATGCATCGGATGCATGTAGGGGGAAAAAAAAAAAAAAAAACGGTCAGGCTTTAGAAGCACTTTGAAAATATTACTAGCATGTTGATAACTATAAGAACCAGGGAAGGCAAACAAAGATCCAGGAAAGGCAAACAAAGAAGAACCAGGGAAGGCAAAACCGCTTTAAAGCTGAAGTTTAGGTATGAAGTTTATAGCACAACTTGGACGAATATATTTTTTTATATATATGTGACATCACTGGTTTTCTTGTTTTCATAAGAGGTAATATTTCCACTATCCCGCTAGACAAGCGAGGCATAATTAATATGCAAGTAAAACAGACAGCTAACATAGCAAACTGAATGTATTATGACCACTTTGGTGAGCAACATGGAGTACCTAGACAACGATGTTTCACCTACCGTGGGATCGGACATGACGGCTAAGGTTGCTGCTATTTCGGAAAACCTTTGAGCAAATGTTGCACTGGAAGACACGTTTG
The DNA here is from genome assembly GCF_062004578.1 of Staurois parvus. Lineage (NCBI taxonomy): Eukaryota > Metazoa > Chordata > Amphibia > Anura > Ranidae > Staurois > Staurois parvus. Next base: position 103,726 of record NW_028318370.1, read on the forward strand.
TGATCGCCAAGCTGACGCACAAATTTTCGTCTCATGCTGTGCCGTGTACCAGAAAGCAGCATCCCCCTCTTCAGGGAATTATTCCCCTGATGGAAGGCAAACCTACAAAAAAAATGAGAATGGTCAAAACAGACCCATATCTAGGATGGCGCTTAGTAAGGGGACCCCCTGGTCTGAAGCTGCTGTATAGAAATATTGATTTGGAGCGGTTGAAAAGATCATCATATGAGTTCATTTTTAGTTTTCAAAACAATCTTACAAAAAGGGCAATATCATGTATTTTCTGTAGGTGCCTACTGCCAATTATTATTGCAGGGCTTCCCATAAAATAGAATTCCAGCCTAAACCCCTCTGCCCTCTTAACCTCCATGCTGAGTAACCTGTGTAAAACAGATGTACTTACCTCTTCTCAGGCCGAGACTGTTCGTTCACATGATCCAGCTCTCCTGTGTCAGCCAGCAGCAGCTGCAGTGGAGAGGAGGGAGCGCCGACAACAACTGAGACATCAGAGCCTATAAGTGATGTCACCGCTCCAGGATCTCAACCGTTGTTGCATGTCCTCTCCTCTTTCCTGCAGCCACTGCTGGCCAACACAGGGGAGCCGGGTCATGTGGCCAGACTGGAGCAGGCTGCAAACAGGTAAGTATATACATCTTGTATAGACATCTTTTTTTTACATATAGTCAGCATAGGTGTTAGGAGGGGAAAAGGGGACATTTTAAAAGTCTAGTTAGGTTTATACCAGAATACCAATTTAAAGCCCAACTCAAGCTTGGACAATTTAAAAAAAAAAAAAAAAAAATGCCTCCATTGCCTTTTGCAAAATTAAAAACATCTGACTGCTAGGCTTACCCAATCTCGATTGCTGACCCACCCCTCCAGACTGACTGCTTATCGATCCAGCTCTGCATCGTTTTCGGGTTGAATGACCCCCAGCATCATTTAACTCACTTTCTGTGAGCCCAGAGCACCAACAACCCCCCACCCTCTTAAAGAGAGCAGGAATACGTCATTACCCATATATTACCCCAGTATTTAGGATCCACCCACCCCCAAAAAGGAATAAAAAAAAAAAAAAAGACAAAAGAGGACCAATGATATCACTGCACGACAATCACTGGGGGGGAAAAAGAAAAAAAAAAAAAAAAAGAAAGAAGGGGTATGGTAATTTTTGCAGAGCAGGGCTTGTTCCAAAGTGGATGGGGAACAAGCAGGGGCAGAGAGACCCAGGCCCAGAGGCTTTAGTTCAGTTTCTGTTGCAAGTTTACTTGGGAAATAAGCATTTTATATAAATAAAATGGATGATATAAAAGCACAAGTGTAGATACTAAATAGCAGGTCCAATGAGCACAAATAAGGGCGCTTCACTCTCTCAATCAACCAAATTCTTTTTAATCCATATGAAAGTATATTATAATGGTTTTAAACTTGAATTACATTTCTTCAGTTACTTTCTGGTTTCTAGGCCTAGCCAGATGCCATATATCCCAGGAGTATTCAGGAGGGGAGGAGGAGCTTTCTCAGCTAAGCAAACCCTCCTGCCTGTATGCCTAAGCTAAGGGCAGATGGATTTCAGGAAGAAAATACTACATGAATCATCTGCCCTTACTCAAGATGGCCATGGCCAGAAATGTTTTTCAAAGTGATTTCTCAGCAAAATAAAGCATGGGAGACATGGATGGGGGAGTTTTCTTTTAATATTAAAAATGAATGAAATGGTATTTTCAGTTTGTGGTGCTCAGAGGCAGTGGCATTCCACAAGCTACTCACTTGGAGACAGGTGTTAAGCTGTTGTTGGCAGCGGGCAGTTTTCCCAGCATCAGCTCCATGAACTTGTCATCGGAGTCGTGTGGCAGCGGTACCTCGTCCGGAGGGATTTCGGTGATGATTTCGGCCACCCGGTCAGATGGAAAAACTGGACTGTAAAGAATAGGATGATGTGCTGGGTGGGAGTAGCGTAGGGGGGAGAAGCATAGATAAGACACAGGAACATTAGTCACATGTACAAACACATGCAAGCAGCAGACAGTACAGAGGGCAGCAGTACAGAGTGACCATAACAGCACAAAATTTCACAAAAAAAAAAAAAAACGATCGACTTTCTTAAAGTGCATCTAAACCAAGAAAAAAAAAAAAAAATTAAAATATTGCAGTTTACTAGTCTTTAGTTGGTGTCTGCTTTTTTTTCCCCCCTTTAATTTTACCTGCTACTTCTTCAAATAACACTTCCTGTCTATTCGTGACTACACCAGGGGCGGACTGACAACTCATGGGGCCCCTGGGCAATAGGGGATAATGGGGCCCCGGTGTCCTCTCCCACACCCAAAAAAGCCTATGAAAAAAAAAAAAAAAAAAAAAAAAGACAATGAAAAAAGGTACCAGGGGCATCTCATGGGGCCCCCTACTGACCCCGGGCCCTCGGGCAGTGCCCGAGTGCTCAAATGGTCAGTCCGCCCCTGGACTACACTCATCTCCACTGTATCTATGGAAGGAGCCATGGTTGTCATTCAAGGCTGGACTTCAAACAGGTTTTGTTTTTTCCCCCTCTGCTACATGATAGATTGGTGAGACTAGTAATTTACACAAAAATGGATAAGGATGTTTGCCTTTTCTTTTTAGTTTGCAGGAAGTGACAAGGCATGGCATTTCTGGCATGAACAACATGTATTTTCAGTACTTGTTGAAAATGTTCTTAGCCCAAAAAAACGAATGCAGTTACCACATCTAAAGCTTGGTAACTTAAAATATATTACATTTTTGTTTTGGGGGTTTGGAAATGCTTTAAAGTGATTCTAAAGGTTGTAATTGTTTTCTTAAAATAACAAAACATGTTATACGTGCTTAACTACTCTGTGTAATGGTTTTGCACAAAGCAGCCCCGATCCTCTTCTTTTTGGGTCCCCTGCCGGTGGTCCTGGCCCCACCTCCTGCCAAGCCTCAAGCAGGCTCGCTCCCAAGCCGTCCTCTTGTGAATGGACATTGTCCATTTACACACAGAGCAAGGCTCAGCCCCGCCCTGTTCTCTCCTCATTGGCTCACTGGCTGTGATTTGACAGCAGCAGGAGCCAATGGCTCCCACTACTGTGTGAGCCAATGAGGAGGGAGAGACTCGCAGAGCCGCTGCTCTCATGCACATCCCTGGATCAACCTTGAGGGTCGAATATAAACAGGATTCACTGTGCTTTTGAACCTGAAATTAAAGTGGAGGAATTGACTTGATATGTCAGATGACATACAAGTAACTGGACCTCCATTCTATGCTCTGATTGCATAAAAACAGCCAAATTCTCTCAGGTAACTTAGAGCAGTCTGGAGGGAGCGCTGCACCCAGAAGGTTTTTTGCATAAAAAGGTAAAAAAAAAAAAAAAACCTTGTGCCTTTAGAAGCACTTTGAAGCTAATGTTACTTTCTTCACATTTCAACTATAACACACGAAAACCAAAATGCCCTTCTGATTAAAAGTCATCATAAATAATGTCAAGCGATGCTTTCGATTGTAGGTAGATTCTGATCTTCCAGGTGGTGATAATAAAGGGCAAAGCAACTGGGTCACTTCCTGGTTTGCCCACTGCTCCACCACTGGAACCAAATTAAAGCACCACTCCAGGCACCAAAAAAAATGACCCTTGCAGTTGGGCCTCCCTGCACAGCAAGGGTTAAGTGCTTGTTAAGTATAGAGGCAGAGGAATAGGCTGTAATGCTCACCTCATTGCTCGCTCTGGCAGGCTTCCTCCACACTGTTCAACTGATCCCCTGAAGCTTCTCTAAGGTGCTCCTGCCAGTGGTCTCATTCTGGGGTCATTATTTACAATGCCGGGCCAGTAGCCCTGAATTGTACATGGGGATGGCAATGGCTTGCCCACAAATTTGAACGTCTGAAAGAAGCATTTAACCCTACCAGTAGGACTTACTGCATAGGTACTTTTTTACTTTTAATAGTGGAGTTCAGCTTTAAACACCTGGTATATTGGGAGATGGTGAGGAAAAGGTGACTCTCCTTCCAACCAGAATGAAGTCCTGAGCGAAGGAGTCAGGGGACCAAAGAGAAGGTCAGTATACACAGTGGGTGGAAGAAAGGGGTTACATTGGTGGAGGTGAGAGCAATTCAAATGTTACAGATTCTTTAAGCTTAGGGTCTGTAGCAGGGGCGGACTGACAACTCATGGGGCCCCCGGGCAATAGGGGATCATGGGGCCCCTGTGTCCTTGCCAAAACTCAAAAAAGCCTATGAAAAAGGTACCAGGGGCATCTCATGGGGCCCCCTACTGACCCCGGGCCCTCGGGCAGTGCCCTAGTTTCCAAATGGTCAGTCCGCCCCTGGTCTGTAGACACAACAGGAAGTGACAGAAATATGTTAGACAGTTGTCAACCAAAACAAGTGACCTCATTGGAACATGTATCCCCTCTTCCTGTTCTGAGGACAACATAAACTTTTGCATTTTCCTTGTTTCACTTGCAATTGAGCCAAAGCTGCTGCAGTCGCAAGGGGTTACATTTAGTAAAGGATTTTGTTTACTTAACCAACCACATAATGTTTGAATCTTTTAAATAATAATCTTCAAATCTCTTCACCTGGAGGGCTGTCATCCTCGACAATCACAAGAGGAATATTGCCCTTCGTGCCTTTGGATTTCCTTCCTTTCTTCTGCTTCTTCTTAGTCACCTCTGTGTTAGCGGGTGGAGCGCTGCATATGACGGGCTCCTCAGGTGGTGCACTTTCGGCTTCTCCCTCTGTGAAAGGCGGCTCACAGGACTCGGATGGAGAGATCGCCTTTGCTTGTTCCAGGTGGCTTAATAAATGTTCTGCAATGGAAGAAGAGGGTTAGGTCAGCTGGACATCCTCCTATTACTGATGAGCAGTCACTGCATGATTCGAGGGGAGACCGTGAGTAAGGACGGCTCATAAAACCTAGTGGTTAGGGAAAACGGATCATGCATAAATCAAACTTCATACCAACCAGTATATAGACCAGCAGAAACTGCCATGATGATCAGAAGTAAGTGAAATAAAGTCTCTAAATTTATTGCTGGAACTACATGTCCCATGACTCCAAGCACCACTCAGTATGCATGTCTTGTATTAGAGCTTCTGCACCCATGTGAATAAGCCCTAACAGCATGTTTATGCATCCTAAGCAGCATGGAGCTGCATACAGGCAGCCTATGTTAGTCAACAGAGATGCAGCTGCTGTTGGGGATAACTTGGACATCTGAGTTTGACAGGTACGCAGAGATGGATGCACAGCCCCAAATGCAGACAGCATGCACCTCGGGCCTTGCGCTTGTCCCTACAGGCCTGATGCTGCTGCATCTCCTCTGACTAACATAGACTGCCTGCCTGCAGCTCCTCTGCTCCAGACACATAAAAACACAGTCTTGTCCGCTGTATAAGCCTTTGATCCTATGTGAATGAGCCCTTAGTTCTTAGTCGGCAATCAAGCCACCCCTAAAGAGAAAACTGCAGCAGGAATCTTTGGACTAGCTCAGTAAAGAAATGCAAGCCATTACCCCCAGTTCACATATATGAGGCCGTGTTTTGCGCGGATACAAGAGCCCATTCATTTGAATGGGCTCCAGTACCTCGGTTCCCAGTACGGTTGCGCTTTCCAGTGCGGAAGACATGCCATTAGAACTAATGGCACCCACCTGCGGGTCCGCATTTCTCTCTGTGGGTGGGGCGGCTGCACGGATTTTCATGCGGATCCGCAGCGGCACCACCCGCACAGATGTGAACCTATTTTAGCCGGTAAATGCGCGGTCATGGAACGCTGTACCCAAACAAACTGTATTTAATTTTTTTCCCCCCACACAAATTTACTGTCTTGGTAAAAAGTTGTCCCAAAAACAGTAAAACCTGACCTGAAAAGTGTAACCTTTTCTATCAAAAAACAGTTCTGGGTATGGATACACTTTGGAAACATCCATGACTTGGTCTCATCCTCTTGCAGTGTCTGTACAAAGACCCTCCATATCCACTCTATACTCCTCTCTCCAGCACTCCCCCAAACCATTAGGACTCATTTACACTTGCTTCATTGGACATTCACTGGCTCGCTTCTCGGCCTTTTGGCTAAGATCAAGTGTAGTATCTGTTCTTATCAGTGTCCAGTGGGGGTGCTCCCGACCATTCTAGCTTTGCGGGGATGGTTGTTGTATAGTACCCTCACTGGTATGATGGGGGTCTGGAAGGCTGAACCGGAGGGACAGAAACCAGGGAGCGCCATGATGAGCTCTGGGGCCTTGGGAGTAATTCCTCTGGTGAAGCTGGAAAGACCCAGTACCTCCTGATTCGGACGGATCTACCTTGGTCTGGCCTGGGGCTGGGGACGCAAAAAGTCCGCAAACTCAGTGCCCCCTGGGGAAGACGCTCTCAGGGGTGTCACTAGTAACACTTGGGTGTGGGACCCCACGGTGTGAAAATGACACATGGCCACTGTTTTTCACTTCTTTTGGCACAGCGCCCTAAGGACCAGGTCTTTTGGCTAAGTCCGGGGCAATTTTTGCTACAGGCCTCAGGGCCTGGTCTGTGCACTATTTGGCACGGTACCACTTTTTTATTTTCTATTTATTTAATTTAACCACTCCCACGTCTTGTCACTTTTTCTGTTCTTATGTGCGTGTTTTTCACGGATGGAGGGTGTGGGTCCTCGGGCCTTACCTGAAGTCTAGGGGGAGGATGTGTGGCCCTACGGTTCCTTCCTCCCCTGATCCCTAGGGGGTTTTCTCTTCGGGAGAACCCCCTTGCCTAGTACTGGATGTCCGGCTTCGGCTGGGCATAAGGAACGGTGGTCCACCATGTATTTTGGCCAGGTGGACCAAATGGGAACCTTGTCCCTGTCAGGAGCTTCGTGCCCCGGGGGATCGGGTGAACGGTCCAACCCTTCCGGGGGTAGGACAAACACACCCCTAAGTGCACTTTTTCGTGTGGTGTTTTGCACTTGCACATTTTTTGTGAACACTTACGGGTTTTTTTGTTATAGTTGCACGTTTGCGGACTTTAAAAAAAAAAAAAAAAAAAAAAAATTGGACATTCACTGGCATTATTACTATTATAATACAGGATTTATATAGCGCCAACAGTTTGCTCAGCGCATTGGACACGCTTTTTTTTTTTTTTTAAAGCACTCTGAATGCCAAAGTGCCAGTCACTAAACACAATAGCAAGCATATATCCCTGTTCACAGGTTGTTTTCTTTGCTTTAAAAATTATACCCCATGTCGCTTTCTTGGTGTTGCAAAGCATCTCCAAACGCCTCCATAGAAGTCTATGGCAAAGCTTACTTACAGCACCTGGAGCTTTTAAGAGCCTTTTATTCAGCGTTCGCTTTGTTTTGAAGGTATTGCAGTTATAAGATATCCCAGGATGCACTGGGAAACCAACAAACGAAATAGAAAGACTAATGAGCAGGGGAACAGCAAAGCTGAGGGTACTAGTGAGCAGGGAATCTGCTGAATGAGGGTACCAGTGAGATGTGGATCTGCTGAACAGGAGGACTAATGAGCTGAAGATCTGTTAGTGGGGGAATTACTGAGCTGGGGTTCCACTGGAATGAAAATAAAAAAAACACCACACATGGTATTTGCCAAATTTCATTAAAGCTTCAAAAAAGCATCACAATCACATCAAAAAAAAGTATGTTGAAGCGGTAGGCACTTTAATATGTGTCAAAGCAAGTGCAAGTGAGCCCTAATAATTACCCTTTGACCAGTCAGAGCTCAAAATATTAGAACAGTAGCTGATGAGAACAATAGTTGACAAGTAATACCGGTTAGCAGGTTGGGTTCGAGGAAGGTGGTATTGCACACTTTACACACCCACTCGCACGTTTCCACATGGATGATATCGCTGTTCTCCTGACAGGTAACTGAAAGGGAAAAAAACAATATTACTTTAGAATTACCACAAAATATTCTCAAATTTGAACTCCAGAATTAGGTTTTTATTTTGAATGTAGTGTGAAAGGGTTAGAAACCATCACTTTTTACTGCTATGTTGGTCATTTGCCCTCTGGCATAGGACCGGCCCTCAATGTCAACACATCCAAGGCTATGGACCCTGCTTTGGTCTTGACGAAGTCAGAATCCTGGACTGCTAAAGCATTGGAGAGAACAGACTATGGGCACTGGTCTAGCAGTGCAGAGGAGCAGGTAAGTAAATGTTTTTTTGTTTCCCTAGGCCTTAAAGTATAAAGCCTAGAATACTTTTCAACCACTTGCCTACCAGGCACTTATACCCCCTTCCTTACCAGGCCAATTTTCAGCTTTCAGCACTGCCGCACTTTGATTGACAATTGCGCGGTCATGCAACATTGTACCCATATGAAATTTTGATAATTTTTTTCTTACAAATAGAGCTTTCTTTTGGTGGTATTTAATCGCCACTGGGCGCTTTACTTTTTGCGCTATAAATAAAAAAATTGCAAAAAATTTGAAAAAAAAAAAAAAGTTTATTTGTTTCTTTTATAAAATTTTTCAAACAGGTATTTTTTCTCCTTCACTGATGTGCGTTGATGAGGCAGCACTGATGGGCACTGATAGGCGGCACTGATGGGCACTGATAGGCAGCACTAAAGGGCACTGATAGGCAGCACTAATGAGGTGGCACGGATAGGCGGCACTGATAGACAGCACTAATTAGGGGTCACGGATAGGCGGCACTGATATGCAGCACTGATAGGCGGCACTGATAGGTGACACTGATTATGGGTACTGATAGACGGCACTGACTGGCATCACTGCTGGGCACTGACTGTCACAACCCCTGGGCACTGACTGGTGGCACTGACTGGCAGCACTGGTGGGTGGGCACAGGTGGGTGGCACTGGTGGGCACATGTAGGTGGCACTGGTGGGCACAGGTGTGTGACACTGCAGAGTGGCACAGGTGTGCGACACTGCAGAGTGGCACAGGTGGGTGCACTGCTGGGCACAGGTGGGGGCACTGCTGGGCACAGGTGGGCGGAGCTAGTGGGCGCACTGCTGGGCGGAACTTGCGGGTATCACTGCTGGGCACCGATCATCAGGGCACTGATCATCAGTGCCCTGATGATCGGTGCCGATCCCTGCTCTGACAACTGCCGGTTCTCGGCAGTACTTTCCTCACGATCTGAAAGCGTGAGGAAAGTGCAGCCGAGAACCGGCACTTGCATTTCCCTGTGATCAGCGTGTCATTGGACACCGCTGATCACGTGGTAAAAGGCCGCTGTGATTGGCCTTTTACCACATCACGTGATCAGCTGTGTCCGTAGGACACAGCGATCACGGAGATCGCCGGGTGCGCGCCCCCTGGGGCGCGCAGGAGAGCGCGTTCTGGGAGGACGTCATATGACGTCCACCCAGAACTGGCCGGCCGCGGTGAAGCCGTCATTTGGCTATGCGCGGTCGGCAAGAGGTTAATTAAAAAAAAAAAACAAACATGTTATACTTACCTGTTCTGTGCAATGGTTTTGCACAAAGTAGCATTAAACCTCATCTTCTAGGGTCCCCCACTTCTGTGTGTATCCCCATAGCAAGCCGCTTCCTCTGGGGGCACACCTAAAAAGGCTCTCTCCCGAACAGCACTGTGTCCAGTGGTAAAAAAGACATCATTGCATGGCATCCCTCTGATCCCTCCTAAAACCATTTGATTAACAGCAGCAGGAGCCAATGGGAAAGAGGGGAGAGACTGCAGCAGGCACAGCGCTGGATCGCTGACAGGCTCAAGTAAGTGTTTAGAGATTTGGGGGGGGGGGGGGGGGGGTTTACCTTAATGAAGGGAATACATTCAGGTAAAAAACATGCAGCCTTTAGAACTACAGTAATTTAATGAGCAATTCACCCTACCCCTTGCAGTGTGGACACATCCCCATTGCAAGGGATACGTTTTTTTAGTTGCTTGGAAATGGACTATTTCTGCTCAGCCAGTCCTGCAATTTTCACACCTCAACCACACTAATTACCCAGCCACATTTACTTCCGGATCCATCCTTACAGTTGAACCTCTATTCCCCCAGCAGGCTCAATTAACAATGAATGGTCATTATGCTCCTCTGTCTAGTGAGCAGGCAACTAACCCAGGAGAGCTGCAACAGGAAACAGAATGACCCTCCTAACTGTGGGGTGCAGCGGAGGTGTGTGAATGAACTGAAATACAAATCCTCTGTACAGTGAAAACATTTCAGATAGCAGATCTTGTCCACAGACATATCACACACCAGAATAAAAACAATGGTTTCAATTCGTTTACTTACAAACATTCTGTGGTTGAATGGACTGCATGTTTATTCCCTTCATTCCAGCTTCTCTATGATGTGACTGCTGTGATAGGTTCTCTCTCGGCGGTTAAACAATCAAGAGCCCATCCCACTGGCTCCCAATCAGAAGCTGTGACCATGAGCTGTCAGTACCAGCTCAGTCACTGTGCTGGCAGTGGGTGCACCTGCAGCGCATAACCTCTAGCTGCTGTGGATGCACATGTGTGGCAGCTGGCCGTTAAAACCCATCTCTTCCTGAGGTTACAGTGTATCTACCCCCACCAACAAAAAGGCTGTATATTGCAGCTTACCAGTCCTTTGGTGTGGTGGCTGCATTAGTTTTTTTTTCTTCTGTATTGCAATTTTTTTCTTTACTGGAAGGTCCTGCAAATAACACTTCCTAGGGCAACAACGTTCGCTCAGTATGTAGTTGCCACAGGTCATTTGCTCCTCACTTCGAATACAAACACCTCCCCCTCTCATCTTCATAACAGGGAGGGAGGCAGGTGTTCCATAGTCCAAAGAAGTAAATAACCTATCCTGGTGACAACTGTCAAATTGTGTTGGAGAAATGACCTCTGGTAGTCTTCCCTATGAGATATGGGCAGGAGAAAAAAAAAAAAAAAAAAAAAAACCCCCCCCCACACACCACACACCCCTTACTCTTTTCAAAAATATCTACCCATCTATAAGCTTACCATTAATACTATCCCTGGGCTCTTTACTAAGCCACACAACCTTTGCACAAAAAAAATAAAAAATAAATTCACAGCCACATCCAGCTCCTAATGAACATGTGCACTGTGGTACCCACTGATTCTTATGGATGATCCATCCTCATGGTGGCCTTCAGCCATCCAGGAGGTCCAGGGCTTAAACCACAGGGATGAACTACAGTAGGAGCTGGACCCAGCCAGGACTGGTTTCTACAAATGTGTTGTGGATCTGGGCAGGACTGCATATTGAAGAACCCAGTTGCAATGCTGCAGGTACAGTAAGTGTTTATGTAGTTGGCAGACACTTGGTCGGCAGGGGAAACATGGAAGAGCCTCAAAGTTACGCCAACATTTTACCTGCCATTGGACCTGAACAGTGCTTCCTTGCACCTGATGGGTATGCTGCTGGAGAGCGAGCAGCCTTCCTTTTTTTGGATGTTGATGAGGTGATCCGGTTGTTTTTTGAAGACGATGCTTTGGCCTCTTTTACAGGTTCAGTCGCCAAAAACCCCACCTCTGTGTACAAAAGCAAAAATTAAAGTGAACCTGTGCTGGCAAGAAGTCTGCAAAAGTAATACTAGACTACAACAGGACAAAGTTTCTGGTAACAGCTGAATTTGAAATAAAATGAGCCCTGCATGCTCTGGGAATCCTGCTACACTTCCAGGTGTGTCCTTGGAGTTTTGGAACTCCCCTTCTCCCACCACATCACTATCCCAACCAATGGTGGGGAGTTATTTATGTCAGGTACTTGTATAGCGCTATCAATTTGAGAGAGAGAGAGAGAGAGAGAGAGAGAGAGAGAGAGAGAGAGAGAGAGAGAGAGAGAGAGAGAGAGAGAGAGAGAGAGAGAGAGAGAGATTCACTCTCATGGGGCGTACAATCTAAGGTCCCTAACTTACATTCATATACAAGGGCCAATTTAGACAGGAGCCAATTAACCTACCAGCATGTCCTTGGAGTGTGGGAGGAAACCGGAGTACCCGGAGGAAACCCATGCAGGCACAGGGAGAACATGCAAACTCCAGGCAGGTGGTGTCGTGGTTGGGATTTGAACCAACGACCCGAGTACTGCCAGGCGGAAGTGCTAACCATTTACCCACTGTGCTGCCCCAGTTATTGGAGGGAATGTAGCATTGTAAAGTTCCAACTGAGGCTCCCCAGGTATACAAGGGGAAATTTTATTCAAAAATTAGCAGGCAACACCAGTAAACCTTGCATCATCTTACAATACAGGTTTACAAGCAAAAACTGGAAGTCATTTTTGAATTTTACCTGGCAGGATGAGAATTATATGCCACAAATTACAAGGATACATATTTAAAAAAAAAAAAAAAAAAAAAAAAAAAAAGTTTGCAGCTTGCTGGTTCTGAGATTTGGCGGCTGTATTAGTTTTCAGGCTCCCCACCCCTTTATTGTCACCTGATGATCCTGCAATTAACGCTCCCTGTACGAGAATGACCACGCTCCCTCACTGCACCAGATCTGGAAGAATAGTCAAACTGCACTGCTCTTCTGATTTGGACTACTAACACCTCCATTATAAAATGGAGAAAGTGTTCCATAGTGCACAGAAGCTAGCTGGAAATGCAGAGCACACCAGTATATCAGTTCAACAGGCATGAATGAACATCAGGGTCAACAGGTATTTTCTTTACTTGCAGAAAATGTTCTTAGACTGAAAATGGTGAGGCCTTTCCCAATCAAAATCAGGAGCATGCAGCCTAGAGTGACTACCCCATACAGAGTGAGCTTTGTCACTGCTAAAGTGTGTTGTAATCCAAGTCAGGAGTGAGCAGCCTAGGGAGACTACTCCATACAGGGTGGGCATTGTAACCCTAACAAGTGTTACTGGCAGGTGGCCCTGCCCATAAAAAAAAAGTAAAAAAAAAAAAAAAAAACCAATGTAACCACATCTAAGCACTAGAGTTAAAATATATTAAAATTTTGTTCTGGGATTTAGATATGCTTTAACCACTTCTCACCAAGGCAAATTCTGACATCTACATGTTTTGTGCAAGAAAATCACTCAGAATCCAAACATTATATATATTTTTTAAGTCCTAGAGAATAAAATGGTAGGTGTTACAATTTTTTGTGTCACATGGTATTTAAACAGCCTTTTTAAAAAAATTTAATTTAAGATAACATATTAAAATTGCGCACGCCAGTGGAATGGTGCCAAACTACAGACAGTACTTAGCCTCCATAGGTGACGCTTTAAATATTTTTAGGTTACCAGTTTAGAGTTGCAGAGTAGGTCTAGCACTAAAATTATTGTTCTGGCTATAATGTTTACTGCGCTACCTCAAGTGTGGCGTGAACACCATTTACATATGTGGGCATGACCTACATGTGAAGTCACAACTGTGTGCAAGCACGAGGTCACTTACATTTTTTTTTTTTTTTTTTTTTTTTTTAAACACTGTCCCTTTAATTTTTTTTGCCTTTAAATCACTTTCATGCACATCACAAGAAATGTAGATACAAATTATGCATGACAGGTCCTCTTTATGGAGCCATCTGGGGTCTATAAGACCCCTGATCTCTCCTCTACCCTTGAAAGCCAAAAAGGCAGCGTTTACATAATATTATGATATAATATTATTGCCTCCCAGGAGCATAGAGATGGTCAGGAACCATATGGTCCATTACCAGCCCTATGGTAACCTAGCAGCACCGTCTGTTTGGATACTGGGTCCCTCAATCGCACGGAAGAGCCCGCAGAGGCACTAGTGGGCTAGGATGGCTTTTAGATTGTAGGGAATCACTGACTTAAAACACAAACCAAAAAAAAAAAAAAAACCACAAACACACGGGGATCATGCCTGCTATCCTCCTGATATCTTCACTGCAAGTCTAGGACATCATATGACGTCCTACGAGCGGAGGTGTTTAAAAAGGGAATATAACCCCTACATCAATTCCCTATCCTCACCCCTCTTCCGTGCAGCAATCTTTGAGTCCAACTTGTAGCACCACAGGTCTCTAACAAGTATTTGGGACCTGGAGAAGACCCGCTCATGTGATGTCCTTCATGTAAACATATCTCCTGAACTATATGAAGTCCCATTGGAACCTACCATTGTGACAGGGCATAGGAGGCTTCAGCAGAGGTTTCTCCATCTTCCTTGCATAGAAAGCGGCGTACCACACTCGCAGCTCTGTGCCAGCCGCTATATCCCGTGAGGTAGTGAAAAAGATGTCACTGCCATGCTGGAATGCGGTCAGGTTCTGGTGGCTGAATTCCGTTGCTGGCCTCACCAGCATCATCCAGTTGCATTCGAACTCACTAGAGGTGTCAAACAAAATCAACATTCCATCCTTCTGAAAGACCTATGGCAGAAAAAAAAAAAAAGGAGGAGAAAGAAGGAAGAAGGAGAAAGAAAGAAGAAGGAAGAAGAAAGAAAGAAGAAGGAAGAAGAAAGAAAGAAGAAGGAAGAAGAAAGAAAGAAGAAGAAGAAAGAAAGAAGAAGGAAGAAGAAGAAAGAAGAAAGAAGGAAGAAGGAAGAAGAAAGAAGAAGGAAGAAGGAAGAAGGAAGAAGAAAGAAGGAAGAAGGAAGAAGAAAGGAGGAAGAAGATCATTTCATTAAAAATTACAATTTATATAGGTTTCTTTTTAATTTACCTTCAACTTAAAGCTCCAATATCCTCTTTAGCCACTGTGATGTCATCAACATGACAACACTTATAACCCTCCTCCTCCTCAATATCCATAACAGTGCAGTCCTAAAGGCTAGAAGAGCTGAACAGGGTGACAAAGGCAGTGAATTCACTGCAGGGCATTTAGTGCTGTCACTCTGTCAAGGAACGTCCCATTCAATGGCAGGATCATCATTTTTTATTTATTTGTTTTTTACCACTCCATCCCCCACAACCATTTCCTCCTGTACCACCATCCCCTCTCTCCTAGATTGTAAGCTCCAAGGAGCAGGGCCCTCGAACCCCTCGTGTACCGCATTGTATTGTTATTGTACTGTCGCATGTTCTGTCCCCCTTTTGTAATGTACAGCGCTGGGCGAATGGTTGGTGCTTTATAAATACTGTATAATCATAATACCACGGGAACAAGTTACCAATTATAGGAAGTACGCAATTTACATTGCATGCATCTTTTAGCTGACAATTTTTACATTCTGCCTGAAGTTATCTTGTAAATAAATATTTATTTCAATTTATCGCTCACAGTAAGTGTACAGATAGCAAGTGGCAGGTACAGGCACAATCACGTACATGTATGCGATCTGACTTCTTCTGGGTTTGGGGCACATGTGCGCATGCCCCCTGCAAACTAGTGCTGTGATTGGACACAGCTTGAGTTTAGAAGCCGATTGGCGGTGTCCAATCACACACAGAATTCTGTGCTTTGTAAGCACAGGATTCTGTGTACAGCAATCTGGCAGTTTGTTCTACCTGAAAAGCAGAGAGAAAAAACAGCCAGCTAGTAAAGTAAATGCAGCACACATTGCACACAGTTAACCCTTTGATTGCCCCTAGATGTTAACCCCTTCCCAGCCAGTATCATCGGTACAGTGTACAGTATTAGCATTGATCACTGTACTAGAGTCACTGTTGATATCAGTGCCAATTAGTCAGTTGGTGTACCTCTCAGCCAGTCCAGTCCAGTGTTGCATGACCACGCAATTGGCAGTTAAAGTAGCGCATTGCTGAAAAGCGAAAAAACCAGGCTGGTCAAGAAGGGGGTTAAAACTGTCCAGAGCTGAAGTGGTTACCAGATTTGTCCAAAATTAAAGATAAAAAATGTTTTGGCTGGAATTGGGTTATTTATCCAGATTTCATTCTTTTTTCATTTAATTGAATGTTTTATAACAAAGTAGAAAACAGTTTTTTCTTCCCAAAAAAGTTTCAGTTTTTTATTGGTTATATAATAAAAAACACAGTGGTATTGGAACACCACCAAAAGAAAGCTCTACTTGTGTGAAAAAAAAAGATAATAAAATTCCATTTGAGCACAGTGTTGCATGACCGAGCAACTGACAGTTAAAGTAGCTCAGTGCTGAAAAGTGAAAAAATGCCATGGTTGTGAAGGGGGTAAAATATTCTGGAGGCCAAGTGGTTAAAACACAATTAATGAAAGGTTATTATAGCGTACAGGCAGAGGAGTAAAAGGTCTCCCCCCTCTATCAATGCTATTCATTATTTATTTATTTCAGGTACTTATATATCGCCGTCAATTTACGCAACGCTTTACATATATTGTACATTCACATCAGTCCCTAACCCTCAAGGGGCGTACAATCTAAGGTCCCTAACTCACATTCATACATACACATACTAGGGCCAATTTAGACAGGATCCAATTAACCTACCAGCATGTCTTTAGAGTGTGGGAGGAAACCAGAGTACCCAGAGGAAACCCACGCAGTCACAGGGAGAACATGCAAACTCCAGGCAGGTGGTGCTGTGGCTGGGATTTGAACCAACGACCCGAGTACTGCCAGGCGGAAGTGCTAACCATTTAGCCACTGTGCTGCCCATTCATAGAGTGGCGTCTATGAATGGTTGTTGAGGGTGTAAAAGGCAGGCATTGTCAGGCCTCCTTAGGAGAGCCTGTGACAGCGCTCACAGTTCTGTTAATCCTCAGTGCACCAGAAGACTATAACAGAGGGGGTTGAGCTTGGTGAGTTGGGCATGGATGGAGAAGGATTGCACCTAACAGAAGAGACAAGGGACACATCCTACAGACTGTAAGTTATGCCCCTTGTGCGGACTTTCGTCTTTTTTAGGTTGGTTGCACTAATGCAGGCCATAGACGGGGAGAAAAACGGCCGTTCAAATCGGTCGACATTACCACCATTGGTTAAAAAAAAAAAAAAAACCCGCCGATTTTCGTCCCGTCTACAGCCAGCAAATATAGTGGTATCCCTGCAGAGAGCTCCGCTATTATATTTGACATTTAAAAGTATAGCAAAGTTGCAACATTGTATCTATTTGTATCCATTTCGGATACAGATGTTTCTATTCGGATACAAATAGATACAATGTTGCAACCGCTATACTTTTAAATGTCAAATATAATATTAGCGGAGCTCTCTGCAGGGACACAGCTATTATATTTGACATTTAAAAGTATAGCGGTTGCAACATTGTATCTATTTGTATCCGAATAGAAACATCTGTATCCGAAATGGATGCAAATAGATATAGATGTTCTTCTTTCTTTGGTCATGGCACATGCTCATTTTTTAAATCGATAAAAAGATAGTCCGATTTGCCCTTCAGCGCCGTGAAAATTGGCCGATGGACACAATCGGCCATTTTTTTCCAACTTGACCGATTTAAAAAAAAAAAAAAAAGTGGTGTCAAAAATCACGAAAAACGGCCTACCAATTCACCGACTAATGATCTGAAAATCGGCCGATTATTCTTTCGAACTAAATTTCGACCCATCTATGGCCTGCATTAGGCTTTAAAAAGGTACTGGTAAACAAGTCACTTCTGGGAAGAGGGTTTAACATCTACTTTAAGCTCAATATGAATGGCTCATTTGTAACATATTTACTTTAAAGCCGAACAAACCTGCCAGTTTAAATTAGCCAAATACATTGCAGGACACACACCTTAGTCTTTTTTTTTTTTTTTTTAAAGCAGCCACAGCGCGAGTATAGAAGCCTTTCCTCTGCCAGCAAGCTGAAAGAGTGCGACCCTTACTGTAGGGAAGCAATGATATCTCTGCAGAGGTCCAGCAAGCTCCTCACTGAATAAAGCCAGAGTTCTCCAATCAGCAGGAGCGGGTGTTGAATGTCTGCAGTAAGATTACTGCTACCACAAAGCCGCTGGCAGGGGATAGACCTTTATACCCAGTCTGTGGCTGCTTTAGAAAAAAAAAAAAAAAAAAAAACACCACACAGAAAGAAACCTTGAACAAGTTTTGTTTTAATGCACCTTGAATGTATTTAGCTGAGTCTTTGTCTACCCTATTACGGTGTGAGACACCGAATTTAGTTCGCACAGAAATCGCACCGCATTCCTGTTCGAATTACATGCAATGTCTGTGTGGTTTGCATTTTTGATGGCTCAAATCGCATAGCACCCTTATCAAAAAGGTGCAGGACCCTTTTTTTTTATCCGCACCTGAATCGCATGGTGTTCTCACCCATGTGATGCGCTTTTTACAGCAATCGCATTTTGCAATCTGTTTCAGGACGTCATTAAATTTAACACCGACTCCCGCAGCCAGATCGCATGAACGCCATGTGATTGCAATGCGGTGTGGGAAAGGCACAGGATTCGCAGCTGCCTTAGTGTGAACCGGGGCTGAATCTGAAGATTCCGTCAGGCTTTAGGGAGGGTTACAGACCAAAGAGGCTTTCAAAAAGATATACATTAACAATGTTAAAGCCACTTGTGCTACAAATACATTTACAAAAGGGAATCAAGAGAATTGACAAGCTGTACCTTAAGAGGAAACACCGGTTCTTTGTCTAATTTGACGACTCTCTTACATTCAAACGGCCCAAACTGAGTCCGTTTGACCAGTGAAGTGACAGCAAACACCCCCTCTGTGCCATCTCCGATGTTTTTGATCTCCAGGTTGGCAGGAATGGACGATCTAAGAATAAAAAAAAAGAAAAAAAAAAAAAGACAGTGTAGTTAAACTTGTAGTACTTACTTGTAGTCAGGGGCGGACTGACAACTCATGGGGCCCCTGGGCAATAGGGGATCATGGGGCCCCTGTGTCCTTACCCAAACTCCAAAAAGCCTATGAAAAATGTACCAAGGGCATCTCATGGGGCCCCCTACTGACCCCGGGCAGTGCCCAAGTCTCCAAATGGTCAGTCCACCCCTGCTTGTAGTACTTACAGATGTATACGAATCACTATTCAGTTTCTAATGGAGAGAGAAATACTTTGCAGGTCCACCGGAGCCAGATATTGGTACAACCCCCCATAGGAATGAATGAAGCGGTGTCACACATGGGCAGGATGAATAGGACCCAGTTAGGACTAAACCAACTATATTGTTGGTATACTGGTGAAGGGACACACTGGACACCTTTGCTGCCATTGTGCCTTTAAGGAGGGGTGGGCTCCCTCCAGGCTTACCTGCCCTCAATCTATCCATTATTATACATGTGCTTCTATGATGGAGGTTCGCAAAATTTATAGAGCTAGGTCTGCAGAATCCTGGGGTGCTGTGAAAAGGCTCTGCAACTTACGCGTGTAATTGCAAATGTGTGCAAACTAAGCCACGTGGTTTAACGTGAACGGTTAGACCCAGGGGCGGACTGACAACTCACGGGGCCCCCGGGCAATAGGGGATCATGGGGACCCGGTGTCCTTGCCCAAACTCAAAAAAAAAAAAAAAAAAAAAAGTGTACCAGGGGCATCTCATGGGGCCCCCTACTGACCCTGGGCCCTCAGGCAGTGCCCGAGTTTACAAATGGTCAGTCCACCCCTGGTTAGACCGGGTTAATTCAGTTGGTTGCAGACTGGCTGATAAGTGAGCTGGGAATTTTTCTTTGTGGTTGTTTGCAGCAAGGAGCACATGGAAGGGGTTTGCATGTCAAAGGCCAGTTAGAGGTTGGTGCAGTTGCTGTTTATTAGGACTATACACGCATACATAAAGAAAACACAGTGGACAGTTTGATATATAAAAACAGAAGATGAAACTCCCCCCTTAAAAAGAACCTGTCTTTTTGCATTTGCACATTCAGGGCTTAAAGACAGGTTCTCTTGACAGGCCTCCTTGGCAACCATGGATACTCACCTTCCCTACAAACCTATGCTACTTCATACTTCCTTCAGAGACAAGGAGCCTAATCCTTCTGTAAGTCCCACGACCTCCTTTACATGACAGAGTTCAGCCTTGATAGCTCAGGCCTGAGCACAGTATCATGGGAGTAGGGAAGCAGGGGGTCACATGCTCCCAATACCCAGAAGTACACGGTACTTCTGAAGGCCACATATGAAGAATAGAGCCGCAGGAAAGGTGATTACCAGTTGGAGGGGCCAGTTAAGAGAACCTGTCACTTGCAAAGAAAGCAATTCAGAATAAACGGATACTAGAACAATTAATAGGGTAGTAAAGTGGACCAATGTAAGCATGTATGTACCATACCTGGCCCATCCCAGTGGAGTCTGAAAATCACTGGAGTAGACACAGCTCCTCTACCAATCTCCACTTGCTTTTGGGTCAACAGGAGGCCGCTCACTCAACACAGGTGCCTCTCAGAAAACATTTTGCATTTTCTCATTGAAAGCAACATGTTCTCTGAATGGATGAGGTGAAGATTATGACATCATGACCCCGCATCTCCACCTTGTTCAATCAGAGAATGCTTTGCATTCACTGAGAAAAGGTTGGTCTCAGTGATAGGTGACACAAGATAGAGGAAGTTAAACTTACATATAGGCACAACAGTTTGCAGTTTTGGACAAAGTAGGGAAGGGTTAAAACATCCATCATGATTTATTGCTTGTCCGTGTTGCCACTGGGAAGATTCACCCCTTGTCCTGGTGACCATTGTCAGAATAGGTGTAGGAACTCCCCCTGTCCGAGTCCCCGCCCTCTACCCTCCTCTGAGCACTGTCCCCTTTTTCCACCTCCCAGTTCCACCCCATTTGGAGAACACAAAACCAAGTGTCATTTTGTGGTGCTAAATAAATTTTATGGAATTTGTTAATAACATGGAAAGCAACAATAGACACCCCCCCCCGCCCCGAACAATAGACCCCACTCCAGCACCCTCATCTACACCCCCCGCAACAACAGATCTCCCCCAGCATCATGAGATCCCCAGCAGCAACAACAGATCTTCCCACAGACAGCAATCTCTTCTCAACAGTAGAACCCTATCAGCAACATCATAAGACCCCTCCCCCCTTCCCCAGAGACAATAGATCCTGAACCAGCTACAATAGACTCTCTCACAAAAATAGTTCCCCACCAGTGGCAATAGATCCCCAGTAGCCAGCATCAATAGATCCCCCAGTACATCCCACACCCCTTGCCATTACATACATTCAGTGCTGACACCGCGTTCCGTTTGAGTTTGAGATATTATATATATATATATATTTTTTTTTTTTAATTTTTTTTTTCAATAAAAACCAATAAGTTTAAACCAAGTTTATATCCTCTCTTTTGTTTCCAAAATGTAAAGCACTGTAGAACAATTTTACACTTCTCTTCTCATTTTAAATCTACTCACCTGGCTCTGCTCAGCACAAAAGAGTCCTGGACGGTCACCACTGGACCCAACTCTGGGCACTCAGAGTCATGGTACTGGCCACAGTCATCACACCCTACACACAGGAAAGTTGCAGGTGTTAAGAAAAAAAAAACAAAAACCCACACACTTGAAAAAACTCTTTACAACCAAATGCACCAAAATAAATAAATAAATAAATAATAATAATAATAATAATAATAATAATAATAATAAAACATGCCTTTTAAAGGCTAAAATAAAAGTTCTTAAAAAGGTCCCTGCAACAGAAGGTATTTTCTGAGTGTGTCAGATGCCAGTGTCCCCCCCCCCACTGTGCACGGCGGTTCTCTGACCCTCACATCACTCGGCAGAGGCATTGGGGTAGAAGAAGCCACAAGCATCCAACATTCCTGGAAGTGTTTAAAGGATAGGTTCACATTAAATATATAGAATAATAATAATAATAGCACATCTGTTTACAGGAAAAAAAATGAATTTTTTTATTAGGAGCCTGTAAAGCATTGCACCCACGTTTAGCAGATTACAGGTGCAATCTCAGACTCTTGCTGACTGTCAGTTTAGCTGTCTGCTCGTACGGGCTGCAGTTACTGAGTGACAGGAAGGGTCACCAGTGCCTTGGTAATCCATTGAGAACAAGTTGTCAGCCACAATGGCTGATGGTAGTTGTAGTTCTCTCAATCACAGAATTCTGTGAATGGAATGATATAGTTGGGTGGGTGGAGCCCCGCCAGGTTTTTGTTTCTTTTTAAATTTGTGATAGTGGGTGATAGCGGGTGCAGGGTGGAGATCCATGGCCTGCTGTTACAACAGGGG
The DNA here is from genome assembly GCF_062004578.1 of Staurois parvus. Taxonomy (NCBI): domain Eukaryota; kingdom Metazoa; phylum Chordata; class Amphibia; order Anura; family Ranidae; genus Staurois; species Staurois parvus. The sequence goes on from NW_028318370.1 coordinate 125,681, forward strand.
CTCGGGCTGCCTAATTAGGAACATGTTACACTCTGAATACGGGTGTACTGTGTAACATGTTATAAAAGGAGAATGCATCCTTTAATTCTACAAAAGACTGAAAGAAGCTGCAGCGCTTGCATTGAGGGAAGATAACAAAACATGGGCTGTCAAAAGGAGAGAATAAAAAAACTTTTTTTGTAGGGACCTTCCTTGAGAATTCTTTTTTAGCTTTCACACGCATTCAAGCAATTTCTTTTGCCAAAACAATTTTTTCTACAGCTTAGATAAGAATGCAAAGAACCCTCAGGGCTCGTTTACACTTGTGGTCACAAGGCTGTAAAAACAGACAGCTGAGCAGTGAGTTTACCCCCCCCCCCCCTTAAGCTGCAAAGGCAACCGGATGGGGTTGTACACATGCTGCAGACGTGATGCTTTGCTTCATGGCTGCGCCAAACATGATACCCTCCTGCCACTTAGCAGGCAGTACAAATGATGAGTGCAACCCATTTAAGTGAATGGGTTTACAGGGCAACCCAATGGAATGCATGTGCTTGCGGCATGGTGGTGCAGGTTATACAGGGTTAACATAGGTGGTGATATATCATCTCTTCACCACCTGTCAAACACCTCTGGAAAGCAACCCATCTCAGATTTTTTTTTTTTTTTTTTTAGAGGGACAGTAAGGTCTGCTACAAGTGTAAACTTAGTCTCAGAGGTTGTTTTAGGATGACCACACCAAATAAAAAAAAAAAGCATTTGACATTACAGGAGGCAACAACAGATATGAAAATTAGTGGTGTGCCAAAATGAAAATTCTAGACCGAAAATTCAGGATGCACTTGAACAAAAGCCAAAACTGACGGGGTTCTCTCTCCCTCTCCATATATATATATATATATATATATATATATAGTCAACTTTTTAATTAATATCATGAATTTAAAATATGGAGAGAAAAAAAAACAATCCAATAACGTAAAATAACCTTTATTGAAAGGAACACAAATTGGACAAAAAATAAAAATGTAATATATACACTGCTCAAAGAAAAGTAAAGGAACACTTTTTAAACCAGAGTATAGCATCCAGTCAATGAGACTCCTGGGATATTGATCTGGTCAGGTAAGTAGCAGAGGGGGTTGTTAATCAGTTTCAGCTGCTTTGGGGTTGATGAAATTAACAGGTGCACTAGATGGGCAACAATGAGATGACTCCCAAAACAGGAATGGCTTTACAGGTGGAGGCCACTGACATTTTTTTCCCTATTCATCTTTTCTGACTGTTTTTCCACTAGTTTTGCATTTGGCTAGGGTCAGTGTCACTATTGGTAGCATGAGGTGATACCTGGACCCTACAGAGGTTGCACAGACAGTCCAACTCTTCCAGGATGGCACATCAATACATGCCATTGCCAGAAGGTTTGCTGTGTCTCCCAGCACAGTCTCAAGAGCATGGAGGAGATTCCAGGAGACAGGCAGTTACTCAAGGAGAGCTGGACTGGGCCGTAGAATGTCCTTAACCCATCAGCAGGACTTGTATCTCCTCCTGAAAGAAAAAACAGGAGGAGCACTGCCAGAGCCCTACAAAATGACCTCCAGCAGGCCACTGGTGTAAATGTCTCTGACCAAACAATCAGAAACAGACTTCATGAGGGTGGCCTGAGGGTCCGACGTCCTCTAGTGGGCCCTGTGCTCAGCACCATAGAGCTCGATTGCCATTGAACACCAGAATTGTCAGGTCCACCACCTGCTCCCTGTGCTTTTCACAGATGTAAGCTCCAAGGAGCAGAGCCCTCCTGTCCCTCTTGTATTGAACTGTATTGTTGCTGTATTGTCTCCCGTTATATTGTAAAGCGCTGAGCAAACTGTTGGCGCCATATAAATCCTGTATAATAATAATGAGAGCAGGTTTACCCTGAGCACATGTGACAGACGTGAAAGGGTCTGGAGAAACCGTGGAGAACGTTCTGCTGCCTGTAACATCGTTCAGCATGACTGTTTTGGTGGTGGGTCAGTGATGGTCTGGGGAGGCATATCCATGGAGGGACGCACAGACCTCTACAGGCTAGACAATGGCACCAAGACTGCCATTAGGTATTGGGATGAAATCCTTGGACCCATTGTCAGACCCTACACTGGTGCAGTGGGCCCCGGGTTCCTCCTGGTGCAGACAATGCCCGGCCCCGTGTGGGGAGAGTATGCAGGCAGTTCCTGAAGGATGAAGGAATTGATACCACTGAATGGCCCCCATGCTCTCCTGACCTAAATCCAATAGAACACCTCTGGGATATCGTGTTTCGGTCCATCTGACACCGCCAGGTCTTGACTCAGAGGGGTTTATTTACTAAAGCTGGAGAGTCCAAAATCAGACTCCCTTCTGCATAGAAACCAATCAGCTTCCAGGTTTCATTGCCAAAGCTTCATTGAACAAGCTGAGGTTAGAAGCTGATTGGTTTCTATGCAGAAGGGAGTCTGATTTTGGACTCTCCAGCTTTAGTAAATAAACCCCAGACTGTCCAGGAGCTCAGTGATGCCCTGGTCCAGATTTGAGAGGAAATATCCCAAGACACCATCCGTTGTCTCATTAGGAGTATGCCCCAAGGTTGTCAGGCATGCATACAAGCACGTGGGGGCCATACAAACTACTGAGGACCATTTTGAGTTGCTGCAATGAAATTTCAGCAAAATGAACTAGCCTGCTGCATCTTTTTTTCACTTGGATTTTTGGGGTGTCTTTGAATTCAGTCCTCTGTAGGTTGATAATTTTCATTTCCATCAAACAATGGGGCGTCCTTATGTTCCTAACACATTACCCCATCCATGTCAGTATAGATATCCAGCATGAGATTTTATCCCATTGAGATCTGATGGGTTTTCAAAGTGTTCCTTTAATTTTTTTGAGCAGTGTATAAAATTAAATTAACATTTTTTTTGCACAGAAGTCAATGGGCAGGGGGGTGGAGAATATTGCATGGAAGTCGGTAAGGGGGGGGCAATTGTGCACAGAAGTCAATTATCATTAGCACCCTTTTTTTTCTTTCGGCAAAACGCCAATAACCCTATTTTCGGCCGATACCGATATATCAATACATCACCGAAATAAACACTTACATAAGAACATCGATTCATCTATTGCTCCTTGTGCCATTATATTCGCCTGGAAAAAAATAAATCAGAGCAGTTAATAAATAGAATATGACACATTAAACATACCAGCAACTAAATTGGACCACTAGTAACTAAGAGTCTGCATGAATACATTTCTGACATGCAACAATACAAGTCTACAGGCTTTGGGGGAAGAAAAAAAAAAAAAAAAAAAAATCTATATATAAATGGATAGAAAATTGGCTAAAAGATCATACTCAGAGTAGTGGTTAATGATTCATACTCTGAATGGTCTAGGGGTGTCAGTGGTGTACCCCAAGGTTCAGTGTTGGTCCCTTACTTTTTAATGAATTTATAAACAATATCGGGTCTGGGATTATAAATCCCATTTCAGTCTTTGCAGATGACACCAAGCTGTGCAGCGGAATAACGTCCTTACAGGATGTCTCCAATTTACCAGCCGACCTCAATGCTCTGTGTAATTGGGCAACTATGTGGCAAATGAGGTTTAATGTTGATAAATGTAAGCTTCTGCACTTGGGGGCTAAGAATATGCATGCATCATACATACTGGGGGGGGGGGGGGGGTACAACTGGGGGAATCAATGGTGGAGAAGGATCTGGGGGTATCAATGGTGGAGAAGGATCTGGAGGTTCTGGTAGATCACAAGCTTAATAATGGCATGCAATGCCAAGCTGCGGGTTCTAAAGAGAGCAAAATCCTCTCTTGTATTAGAAGAGGTATAGACTCCAGAGAGAGAGATATCATTTCCCCGGTACAAATCATTAGTAATACCTCATCTGGAATATGCAGTTCAGTTTTGGGCACCAATTCACAAAAAGAACATTGGGGAACTGGAGAAAGTACAGAGAAGGGCAACCAAACTGATAAGAGGCATGGAGGAGATCAGCTATGAGGAAAGATTAGAGGAACTGAATTTATTCTCTCTTGAGAAGAGGAGATTATGGGGGGGATATGATCTCCATGTATAATACATAAGGGGGGATATGATCTCCATGTATAATACATAAGGGGGGATATGATCTCCATGTATAATACATAAGGGGGGATATGATCTCCATGTATAATACATAAGGGGGGATATGATCTCCATGTATAATACATAGGGGGGGATATGATCTCCATGTATAATACATAGGGGGGGATATGATCTCCATGTATAATACATAAGGGGGGATATGATCTCCATGTATAATACATAAGGGGGGATATGATCACCATGTATAATACATAGGGGGGGATATGATCTCCATGTATAATACATAGGGGGGGATATGATCTCCATGTATAATACATAAGGGGGGATATGATCTCCATGTATAATACATAAGGGGGGATATGATCTCCATGTATAATACATAAGGGGGGATATGATCTCCATGTATAATACATCAGTGGTTTATATAGTGAACTCGGTGTAGAGTTATTCACCCTGAGGTCATCACAGAGACAAGGGGGCACTCTTTACATCTGGAGGAAAAGATTTAATCTGCAAATAAGGAAAGGTTTCTTCACAGTGAGAGCTGTGAAAATGTGGAACAGACTCCCCTAAAAGTTGGTTCTGGCCAGCTCCGTGGATTGCTTTAAAAAAAAAGGCCTGGATTCATGCTTTGCTGGGGTTTTTTTGCCTTCCTCTGGATCAACTGTGGGTATAGGATTATAAAGTATTTTTTTTTTTTTTTTGAACTGGATGGACTTTTGTCTTTTTTTCAGCCAGGATAACTATGTAACAATAGTGTTTTTACTCTTAAAAAATGCTACTGTATTATTAAAAAGCTCTTTGTGCTCCAAGCCAGTGACTTTGGCTAGGCTGAGCTGTCATCAGTTTTCTGCACTTACAGGAAACATTTCCTCAGTCATCTTCCTTCAGCAACAATGTAACTTACTGCAGTAAGTCACAAAGCAGGAGACTGCAGTAGGGGCTGATCTGTGTTACACATTTAGGAACACAGCCAACTCCACTTGCCCCAGGATTTGCATGACTGTCACCCCCCCCCCCCCCCCATCTTTCTGGGGAGAAAAAAAAACAGATGAAGGACTGCATTAAAACATTACTGAGCACTTCACAAAAAAAGTCAATAGCAGCCTGCAATGCTGAATAATGTAAAAGCAATCAGAGTGGCTGTAGAGCTGCTTGATCGCTTTTACATGGGGCAGAAGATTGTTTCCCGCAACCCCCAGCAGCTCCGCTGGCTGATTGTAGAAATCAAGGAGGAACGGAAATTTCCCAATCATCTCTTTGGTCTATAAATATGGAATCAATGAGGATTCTGTCACTTCCAGTTTTGGATTTGTGGTTTACAAGCCATTACCGACTTGTAACAGCATTTCATCAAACACCAAACTTTGTTTGATCAGATGTTTTTAAGGGCAGAGGAGAGATCTGGAGTCTAATAGACCCAGGATGTCTCCTAGATTGTAAGCTCGAAAGAGCAGGGCCCTCGATCCCCTCGTGTATCACATTGTATTGGTATTGTTCTGTCACATGTTCTGTCCCCCTTTGTAATGTACAGCGCTGAGCGAACTATCGGCGCTTTATAAATACTGTATAATAATAATAATAACTCAATAAAAAAAGGACTCGTCACTGCTCCAGCTATCACAAGGGATGTTCACCATCCCTTGTGAGAGTAATAAAAGTGTTAATATAAAGAAAAATTAGAGAGACAGTAAAAAAAAAACAAAACCCTGATATTTTAAATAAAAGCACTGTGCAAACTGTTGGTACTATATCAATCCCATATAATGATAATAAAATAGAAAAAAGAAAATACCGTGTGACAATAAAATGGTGACTGTTGCAATTTTTTATCTCTAGGACAGGGGTATTGAATTAAAACTCATGGAGATCCAGTTAGTAAAATATTCTTCCAGCAGAGGTCCGACTTGCATTTCTGTACTGCAACTCCTTCACATCACAGGCCCACTAGGTTCACATCTCTGTGGCTGGGCAACATATGCAGAATAACATGCGTTCCCGCCCCACAGAAAAAATGTATTTCACTTTAACAGATGTATAGGGGTTCCATTAATTATTAACCACATCCCAACCACCCTATAGCAGATGTACTGATACAGTGCGGCAGGGGTGCGCAAAATCACATATACACACACACACGTGATTTTGTATTTCCGGGTAGAGGGCGTGCGCGAGTCCTACCCGTGCCGCCATCCGTGGCTGTCAATCACTGGGTCCCAGCCGGTGATTCCCCGCCGGTGCCCAGTGATTACCAAGCATCTCCAATGGGAAAGAGGACTGCTTTGTTTACCAACAGTCCTCCTCTCTGTCAGCTTGGGCACACTGCTCTTGATGGCTGTGCTGTGCAGTGAAGCACCAACACACCACCCCCCATTAAAACTCTCCCAGCACACAGTTAACCCTTTGATCGCCCCTCATGTTAACCCCTTCCTGCCCAGTGTCATTAGTACAGTGTCAGTGGTTTTTTTTTTAGAATTGATCACTGTATTGGTGTCACTGGGGATGTAACACCAAGTCAGTTCCCCCCAGTGTCCGAATTCCCGCCACAGTCCCGCTATAAGTCCCTGATCGCCACTATTACTAGTAAAAAGAGAAAAAAAAAAAATATTCCAATATATATACACCACCATTTTTAAACGCTATAACTTTCACGTATAATGTTTTTCTTTTAGCAAAGACATGTCACAGAATACATTTTGGTGTAAATTTATGACGAAATTTGATTTTTTAAATTTTTGTTACTGGACGTGTTTAATAGCAAACAGTCAAAAGTATTGTTTTTTTCTCAAAACGGTATATATATACCTATACACACCACACACACACACACACACACACACACACACACACACACACACACAGGCGCTCAAATACCACCAAAAGAAAGCTCAATTCATGGGAAAAAAAAAAAAGTACGTAAATTTAATTTGGGTGCAGCGTTGCATGACTGCGCAATTGTCAGTTAATGCAATGCAGCGATGTAACGCAAAAAATGGCCTGCTCAGGAAGGGGGACGGGGGGAATCCTCTGGAGGGCAAGTGGTTAATGGCACCCCACACATTGGCACATTTTTGCAGGCACTAAACCACATGGTGTAGTGTGATTTAAAAGGTTAGGACTTTCCCCTGAATGATTGGCCTCCCCACCCGCGACATGCGCGTGCAAACAAGCATGCACAGATCTGAATCGAGCCTCATATCACAATCACATTCTTACATCAGTATCCTCAGTCCCCCGTTAACATCACAGTCACTCCCCTTCACATAAAAATACCCCCCCCCCACCTTTATATTTCTGTCCGCCTTACATTACTGTTCTCAGGCCCTCCATATTACTCTTCAGCACCCCCATTAATGTCATCAGCCCCCCTCATTACCTGTACTGAGACCCCCATTACTGTTATCGGTAACCCCATTAATGTCCTCAGCCCTCCCAGCTTCCTGTCCTACCTTACACAGACAGGGAAGAGAGCAGAAGGCTCAGCAGGTCTTGACAGAGGGCAGGAGCTGCAAGCTGGTGATTGGTTGCTAGGACCACCCTGCATCCTAGCAACCAATCAACTGCTTGTTAACGCAGGCAGTCCCTGCCCACCATCCAGAGCTGCCCTGTCTCCCACTGTCAGCTCTGTGAGAATGACAGCGCCGGTGGTGATTGGTCTGGACAGAGTGGCTCCTAAATGGTAGGACCATGGTGGTCCGGATGGGACATTGACTCGGCCTGGATGCGGACCCAAGTCCGCCATTTAGTGATGCCTGCTCTAGGGCCTCTGCCTAAAAAAAAAAAAAAAATTTATAATGTGTTTGGGCGTGCCAAGTAATTTTCTAGCAGAAAAAAAAATGAAATGCAGATATTGACATGTATGAAAGAAATGTATAAACCAGCTAACTAGTTGCATCAAAACAAAATGGTGTGCAAAGTCTTTGGGCTCATCCACACCAACCCCACTCAGCTGTGTTGCCCAACGAAATTCCAAGGCCAGGCAAAAAAAAAAAAAAAAAAAAAAAAAAAAAAAAAAGGATTCCTTTGAATGGGGCCTGTTCACACCAAGGCGCTGGGATAAAATGATGCAAGCATCATAAAATAAAGCAGTGGTCTCTCTGCACAGGTCTAACATGCCAGATCTCTTCAATCAACATGGAGTATGATCTTTGTTAGCTGCAGAGCTATTGGTGGCTTTGTTGCTTTCCATTAACAGCAAAACCATCTACTTATGGACACTTGTGGACAATCTGTTCATTCAGCAGTCACCATGGAAGTGGCAAACTTGACTGAGTGCAATAAACAGACATCTTCCTGATCCATCTCCAGCTTCTGATGCAAGATATAAAGCTCCAAGGGTTTACCACCAAGTACATGGACTCCTACCTGTGCCAGCTGAGGCTCAGGAAGGGTTTGACTTCCAGGACTGAAACTAGTTCCAGAGACGTGCATCAAGCTGGAGAGATGAACAATGGCGGTACTCAAGGATGCTTAGCTCCTGGCACCAGGGCTGTGCCGGGGGCAAAAACCCATGGAGATGGCCATTTTTGCACCCCTCCCCCATTGTTGGTTGCTAGGATGCTGCTAGCTGAACCACAAAGCATTATTGGTTGCTAGAATACTAGTGGCAAGGCTGCATCCCTCCTTTGGTAGATAAAATGCTAGCAACAGGGCCACCCAGCATCGCTGGTTGCTAGGATGCTGGCAGCAGGGCCGCTCAGCAACGCTGGGTGCTAGCAGCAGGGCCACCCAGCAGCGCTGGTTGCTAGGACGTTGGCAGCAGGGCCGCCCAGCAGCGCTGGTTGCTAGGACGCTGGCAGCAGGGCCGCCCAGCAGCGCTGAGGTGCTAGCAGCAGGGCCACCCAGCAGCGCTGGTTGCTAGGACGCTGGCAGCAGGGCCGCCCAGCAGTGCTGAGGTGCTAGCAGCAGGGCCACCCAGCAGCGCTGGTTGCTAGGACGCTGGCAGCAGGGCCGCCCAGCAACGCTGGGTGCTAGCAGCAGGGCCGCCCAGCAGCGCTGGTTGCTAGGACGTTGGCAGCAGGGCCGCCCAGCAGCGCTGGTTGCTAGGACGTTGGCAGCAGGGCCGCCCAGCAGCGCTGGTTGCTAGGACGTTGGCAGCAGGGCCGCCCAGCAGCGCTGGTTGCTAGGACGTTGGCAGCAGGGCCGCCCAGCAGCGCTGGGTGCTAGGACGCTGGCAGCAGGGCCGCCCAGCAGCGCTGGGTGCTAGGACGCTGGCAGCAGGGCCGCCCAGCAGCGCTGGGTGCTAGGACGCTGGCAGCAGGGCCGCCCAGCAGCGCTGGGTGCTAGGACGCTGGCAGCAGGGCCGCCCAGCAGCGCTGGGTGCTAGGACGCTGGCAGCAGGGCCGCCCAGCAGCGCTGGGTGCTAGGACGCTGGCAGCAGGGCCGCCCAGCAGCGCTGGGTGCTAGGACGCTGGCAGCAGGGCCGCCCAGCAGCGCTGGGTGCTAGGACGCTGGCAGCAGGGCCGCCCAGCAGCGCTGGGTGCTAGGACGCTGGCAGCAGGGCCGCCCAGTAGCGCTGGGTGCTAGGACGCAGACAGCAAAATGCGATTGGCTGTTATGACAAAAGAGGCCACATTAACAACCAATGATGTTGTGCGGCCGAGTGGCTGAACATACACAAAGCTGAAGACACACTGAGGGTGGAGTGTCCAGTATGGATACTCCGGCCTCAGTTCCATTCCACAATTTGCCTCTATAAGTGCTGCCTGAAGCAGCTGCATCAACTAGCCTCATGCGTGGCATGGTCCTACCTGGACCACAGAAGATTTTTTTTTTTTTTTTTTGGTAGAAGCTGGAACTCAGAACTCTATCCCTGAGAAAAGTCGTTATTTTACATTCCAGGGTAGTGAAAAGAGCCAGGAAAGTCATTCAGTTGTGTCCAGTTGATAACTGCAAGTTTATCGAAGATGCCAAAATCAGACTGAAGAAGCCCAACTTTCAGCTTAAATTAGCTAAATACATTTCAGGTTCATCAACACAACAATTTTCCAGCATGCTGTAGAGCGAGTCTTTGTTCTCAATGCAGAAGCAGTGTCTGACCGCAATATTTCTAAGGATTTGCTATTCAGCAGTGCATCCAATGGGTGTTCTATGCACAGGGTAGGGTAGCCAGATGTATGGGTACAGCAGTGCCACCTTCCCTCTTGGACAAAGTGGTCTCATTTTTTTAATATAGGATGTATGGACATACGAGTTTTTATTACGTTTGTTATTTCTGAACTTTTCAGTAAAAGAATAAGAGGTTGAAATCCTGAGTGGAGCTTTAGAACATGTATTCCCCTAGTTAGTATTACTGACTATATAGCTGGGCTCCAGCCAGTATTAGCGGCTGTGCACAATTCTATGTTCAGTGTACTTCAGGGAGTTCCAGAATGCTTTCTATTATAGGTTAGTACATCTGCAATATCTGAAATCTGGCATTGCCTAGTAAAGGGCCAAGTCAATGAGGCAGAGTTTGAATGTAGAGAGCAACATTAAGGGAAGGAGGGTATGGTTTAGAGCAGGCATCACTAAATGGCGGACCGGGGTCTGGATGCGGACTGAAGTCACTGTCCCATCCAGGCCCATGCAGTCCTGCCATTTAAGAGCCTTTTCCTGCCCCCCGTCTCACGGTCATCTTCACAGAGCTGACAGCGGGAGGCAGGACAGTTCTGGATGGAGGGTGGGAGCTGCCCGAGGTTATCAAGCAGGTGATTGGTTGCTAGGATGAAGGGCAATCCTAGCAATCAATCACTGTCTGTGTAAGATAGGACAGTGGGGGGGGGCGAAGTTCAAGGGGCTAAGGACATTAGTGTGAAAGGGGGCCGAGGACTGAATGTGAGGGGGACTGAGGACAGTAATGTTCGGGGCTAAGGTCTGTGGTGTGTGGGGGCTGAGGACATTAAAGTGGGAGGGGCTGAGGACAGTAAAATGGGGGGAGCTGAGGACAGTAATGTGGGGGGATGATTTAAAAAGTGGCAGAGTACTCTAAAGTAAAGAGGGCAGAGGACAATACTGTTGGGGGGGGGGGGGGGGGTTTGATGTCAAGGAAGTGTGAGAACACTACTGTGAAAGGGGTGAAGGGGGAGCTGAGGACACTCATCAAGAGGGATCTTTCTGTGAATGGGGAGGGGACTGTGATGTGCAGTGGGGATTGAGGACACTGATGAGAGAACAGGTTCAGATCTGTACATGTGCATTTGGTGCACACATTGTGGGAAGGTCAGCACTACTTGCTAGAAACCTGAAGAAGTCCCTGACCCTTTTTTCAAAATCGCGCCACAGCAACACATGACACGAAAATGCACCACAGGGGCCTACATGAGATTCAGACCTCTGATGCATGCAAATTTTACTGCCCAGACCTTGGTGAATTTTAATTCAATACCCCTGGTTTAGAGACACATGGGGGGGGGGGGGGGGGGGTAATTTGGTCAGAGAATGGAGAGACATTGGGGAGGGGGCAGAGGATATAGAGACATTGGGAGAAGAGAGAGGAGGGGGGAGAGAGGATGGAGAAACATTGGGGAAGGGGTGGCAGAAGATGGGGGCACAGGATGGAGAGACATTGGGGAGGGGGGGAGGGAATGGGTAGACGGGTATGTCGGGTTAACAGAGAGCAATACTGGGGCACACAGCCTAGAGACATGGTGGTTGGATGGAGCCTACAGAGAGGTGTGTCAGAGACATGCTGGGGGAATGGAGCCTAAAAAGGTACATGTTGGGGGGGGGGGGGTGTTATGGGGACAAAGACTACAGACATACATTTTGAGGGGAAAAAGCATATAGAGAGACACGTCAGTGGATGGAGCCTACTGAGAGATGTGTTTGGGGCAGGGGCGGACTGACCATTCGAGCACCGTTCGAGGGCCCGGGGTCAGTAGGGGGCCCCATGAAATGCCCCTGGTACCTTTTTATAGGCTTTTTTGGGTGTGCTTTGAGTGTGGGCAAGGACACAGGGGCCCCATGATCCCCTATTGCTCGGGGGCCCCATGAGCTGTCAGTCCGCCCCTGGTTGGGGGGACACAGAACCTATACAGGGACACATGGGGGGGGGGGGGGATGTGGGGATGGAGCCTACAGAGGGACAGATTGGAGGGGATGTGGGGATGGAGCCTACAGGAGGGACAGGTTGGAGGGGATGTGGGGATGGAGGGGATTCAAGTACAGTTCTTAGGTGGAGGTGGGGTAGGCTTCCCTGAAGAAGTGAGTTTTCAAAGATTGCCTAAAGGCAGACAGGGTGGGGGCTGACCGGACATACTATGGTAGGGAGTTCCAGAGGATGGGAGAGGCTCTGGAGAAGTCCTAGAGGCGAGCATGGGAGGAGGTGATGAGGGAGCTAGAGAGGAGGATATCATGGGAGGAGTGGAGTGGGTGATTTGGGCGGTATCTGTGGATGAGGTTGGTGATGTAGCTAGGGGCAGTGTTGTGGATGGCTTTGTAAGCTGTGGTTAGTATTTTGAATTTTATACGTTGGGTTAGTGCAGTGTTTCTCAACTCCAGTCCTCATGGACCCCCAACAGGTCATGTTTTCAGGATTTCCATTATTTTGCACAGGTGATTTGATCAGTTTTACTGCCTTAGTAATTACCACAGCTGTTTCATCTGAGGGAAATCCTGAAAACATGACCTGTTGGGGGTCCATGAGGACTGGAGTTGAGAAACACTGGGTTAGTGGAAGCCAGTGGAGGGATTGGCAGAGAGGGGCAGCAGTCGCTGATCGGTTGGTAAGGTGTATGAGTCTAGCAGCAGCATTCATAATAGACTGAATGGGGGATAGCCTGTGTGACAGTAGACCAGTGAGGAGGGAGTTGCAGTAATGGAGGCGGGATATAACAAGGCGTGGATAAGTTGTTTTGTGGTGTCATTGGTCAGGAAGGGGCAGATTTTGGAAATGTTCTGGAGGTTGAGGCGGCAGGATTTAGCTAGTGAGTGGATGTGGGGCCCAAAGGAGAGGTCAGAGTCTAGGATTACACCGAGCACCCTGGCATGAGGGGAAGGACCAATGGTTGTGCTGTTGATCTTAATGGTAAAGTCATGAGTGGGGGATCGGGGGGAGGTAATATTACAAGCTAAGTTCTTGAAAGATTGAGTTTAAGGTAATGATGTGACATCCATGCTGATATGTCGCTTAGTAGATTTGTGATATGTGAGGAGATTGAGGGGGTGAGCTGGGGAGTGGAGAGATAGATCTGGGTGTCATCAGCATAGAGGTGGTATTGGAAGCCATGGGTGGTGATCAGTTGGCCCAGGGAGGAGGTATAGAGAGAGAAAAGGAGGGGCCCAAGAACAGAACCTTGGGGTACCCCAACAGAAAGAGGAAGAGGAGCGGAGGAGGAGGAGTTGTGACACTGAAAGTGCGCTGAGAAAGGTAAGAGTAGAACCAGAAGAGAGCAGAGTCACGGAGGACGATGGAGTGGAGTTTACTGAGGAGGAGCGGGTGGTCAACTGTGACAAAGGCAGCGGAAAGGTCAAGGAGTACGGAGTAATGGCCGTTGGTTGGGAGGAGTACGGAGTAATGGCCGTTGGTTGGGAGGAGTACGGAGTAATGGCCGTTGGTTGGGAGGAGTACGGAGTAATGGCCGTTGGTTGGGAGGAGTACGGAGTAATAGCCGTTGGTTGGGAGGGGTACGGAGTAATAGCCGTTGGTTGGGAGGGGTACGGAGTAATGGCCGTTGGTTGGGAGGGGTACGGAGTAATGGCCGTTGGTTGGGAGGGGTACGGAGTAATGGCCGTTGGTTGGGAGGGGTACGGAGTAATGGCCGTTGGTTGGGAGGGGTACGGAGTAATGGCCGTTGGTTGGGAGGGGTACGGAGTAATGGCCGTTGGTTTTAGCAGTTAGTAAGTCGTTAACGAGTTTTATTAGGGCAGTTTCTGTGGAATGTTGTGGGCGGAAGACAGACTGTCGGAGATCAAGAAGGTTGTTGTCGGTGAGGTAGCAGTTCATACGGTTGTGAACAAGGAGCTCGAGAAGCTTGGAGGCAAATGGGAGCAGGGAGATGGGTCTTAATGTATTCAAACAGGTGGGGTCCAGTGAGCGGTTTTTGAGGATGGGGGTAACCAGTGCATGTTTGAGTGGGGAGGGAAAGGTGCCCATGGAGAGTGAGAGGCTGAAGATGTGGGTTAGAGAGTTTAGGATAGAGCAGGAAGGAGGCTGCAACAGTCATGAGGGGACAGGATCCAGGGGACAGGTGGTGAGGTGGGCCTTGGAAAGGAGTTCGGTAACTTCCTTGGAGGTAACAGGGTCGAAGGAGGAGAGTGTAGAGTTTGGTGTTGGGCCTGGTATGTTGGTTAGAGGAGGAAGCTTGACACTGGAGATCTCATGAATTGCGTCCATTGGGTGATGCGAGGATAAAACCTACAAAGAGACATGTTAAGAGGGAAACAGTCTATATAAGGACATCTTAGGGGCCACAAACCCTGTAGAGGGACACAAAATGTACAGAGAGACATCAGTTGGATGGAGCCTGCAGAGAGACATGTTGGAGGTGGCAGAGTCTACAGAAAGATGGATTGGTGGTACAGAGCCTATAGGCCATGCTGAGGGGGATGTAGGCTAAAGAGAAACACGTTAGGGGGATTGGCCCTACAGAAGCATACATTGTACATTGGTGGGGGGGATTGATGTTGGAAGAACGAGGGAGGTTGGTAGATGATCGAGACACAGGGGATAGAGATGGTGAGTGGTGGAGGGGAGGGATGGTGAAGACAGAGAGGCACATGGAAAAGGACAGACAGAGGGATGTGGGGAGAAGGTTGCAGTGTAGATTGGGGAGGGGATGGAGCGGGAGGGGATGGAGCTGATGGAGGGGGAGGTGATGGAGCTGATGAATGGAGGAGTGTAGAGTGGGTGTTGGATGAAGGTGATGATGAATGGAAGAGTGTTGATAGATGGATGTTGGGGTATAGATGGTGAAGGGGTATGAGGGGATGGAGCTGATGAATGGAGGAGTGTTGGATGAAGGTGTAGAGGATGGAGATGATGAATGGGAGGAGTATAGATGGGATGTTGGGAGGAGGATGAAGACAGTGCATGAAGCAGAGGATGGAGGAGTGTGGATGGACGGGGAGGGGATGGAGCTGATAAATGGAGGAGTGTAGAGTGGTGTTGGATGAAGGTGTAGAGGATGGAGATGATGATTGGAAGAATGTTGGGGTTGAGAGTGGAATGTAGATGGGGGAGGGGTAGGAGATGATGAATAGAAGAGTGTGGATGGAGGGATGTTGGGTTTGAGGTTGAAGTGTAGATGGGGATGAAGATGATAAATGGAAGGATGTTGGGTTTGAGGTTGGAGTGCAAGGTGGAGATAGGTTAGGAGGGGATAAAGATGATGAATGGAAGAGTGTAGGAGGGGATGGAGCAGTGTAGAGGGGTGTTGAAGGATGGAGGGGTCAGAGGGGATGGAGATGAAGAATGGAAGAGTGTGGATGGAGGGATGTTGAGGTTGGAGTGTAGATAGGGGAGGGGTACAAGGGAATAGAGATGATGAAGGGAAGAGTGTGAATGGAGGGATGTTGGGGGTTGAGGTTAAAGTGTAGATGGGGGAGGGGATGGAGATGATGAATGGAAGAGTATGGATGGAGGAATGTTGGGGTTGAAGTTGGAGTGTAAATGGAAGAGGGGTAGATGAATGGAAGAGTGTGGCTGGAGGGATGTTGGGCTTGAGGTTGAAGTGTAGAATGGGGAGGGGATGAAGATGATGAATGGAAGAGTGTGGCTGGAAGGATGTTGGGGTTGAGGTTGAAGTGTAGAATGGGGAGGGGATGAAGATGATGAATGGAAGAGTGTGACTGGAGGGAAGTTAGGCTTGAGGTTGAAGTGTAGAATGGGGAGGGGATGAAGATGATGAATGGAAGAGTGTGGCTGGAAGGATGTTGGGGTTGAGGTTGGAGTGTAGATGGGGGAGGGGGAAGAGGAGATGGAGCTGATGAATGGAGGAGTGTAGAGGGGTGTTGGATGAAAGTGTAGAGGATGGAGATGATGAATGGAAGACAGTGGATGGAAGGATGTTGAGGTTGGAGTGTAGATGGGGGAGGGGATGGAGCTGATGAATGGAGGAGTGTAGAGGGGTGTTGGATGAAGATGATGATGAATGGAAGAGTCTTGATGTTGGGATATAGATGGGGGAGGGGTATGAGGGGGATGGAGGGGATGAGGATGGAGCTAATGAATGGAGACGTGTGGATGGAGAGGGAGGTGATGGAGCTGATGAATGAAGGAGTGTAGAGGGTTGTTGGATGAAGGTGATGAATGGAAGAGTGTGGATGGAGGGATGTTGAGGTTGGAGTGTAGATGGGGAGGAGCTGATGAATGGAGGAGTGTGGATGAACGGGGAGGGGATGGAGCTGATGAATGGAGGAGTGTAGAGGGTTGTTGGATGAAGATGATGAATGGAAGAGTGTGAATGGAGGGATGTTGAGGTTGGAGTGTAGATATGGAGGAGTGTGGATGGAGGGGATGGAGCTGATGAATGGAGGAGTGTAGAGGGTTGTTGAATGAAGGTGATTATGAATGGAAGAGTGTGGATGGTGGGATGTTGAGGTTGGAGTGTAGATGTGGAGGAGCTTATGAATGGAAGAATGTGAATGGAGGGATGTTGAGGTTGGAGTGTAGATGGGGAGGAGCGGATGAATGGAGGAGGAGTGTGGTTGGATGAAGCTGTAGTGAATGGACACGATGAATGATGGATCCGTGATAGAATACAGGAGGAGGATTCGGTGTACAGAGAGGAGGAGATGATGGAAGGACACAAAGAGGATTCCCCCCGGGGACATGTCCCCATGTGTGCCCCCTTCCCCTCCCCAGGTCACACAGACGAGGAGGACGGAGCCCGGCCCGGGGGGATCTTAGTGTTCGGCACACAGCCGGGTTTTCCTGGCATCCCGGAGCGGAGGAGAGCTCCCCCCACCCCGCCAGCTACACAGAACAATCGGCCTGGCAGATGGAGCGGGTGCGGCCCACAACCCGGCCATCTCCGTCCACCCTCCTCGCCCAGAACCCCCCTCCTCCTCCCGCATCCCCTCCACCGCCAGCCTCCCCCTTCCCTCCTCGTACCTCTCCCCGGGAACCCCCACCGCGGGGGGAACCGAATCCGCACTCCGGGTTCCAATCCGCTCCGGAAATCACGCAGGACCGGAAGCGGCGCTCTGGACGCCTAAGGCATGCCGGGAAGTGTAGTCTTTATGTAGCCTCATCCTCCCCAATATACTGGGCATTGTCCTGTCAGGTGTGAGGGAAGGGCGACACCTGCCTGACACCCAGCCAGCCAATAGAAACTCAGATTTCTGTACCTATACATTCAGGAAGGCCAGTGCAGTGTGATAAAGTTTTAATTCTGTATAAAGAGCAATGAGATTCAGCGTTTTGTTTCACAGAAAAGCCAACTGATGTTTCTATAGACTTGGGAGGAGTTTTTTCCCCTCACTTCCTGCCCCTGTGATCCCCTGTAACAAATGGTTGTAAGCGGTTGTCACCTAGACAGGATAAGAAAGATTTTATTTTTAAGAGACAATAAGGGTTGCGTTTGGTGACAGAGCTGCCTGCCAAGCGTATCTGAGGTAAAATGTTGGCCAGGCCTGTGAAGCAAACCATCATGGCCGTGACTTGTGTATCTCCCCATCCAGCCGCTATGTACAGTTAAGGGGTGTAGCAAAACTGGGACTCAACCACCTGTTTTACCTCCCCCCTAGGTGCACGTGTAAAGGGGTTTTTGTCACTGATCCCCCCCTCCGCAGGAGAGCATTCCATTCACTTCCTGTAGTTGACAGGAAGTGAGGGGAAATGCCTACAATGGACACATACGCCGTAAATAAAGACCGGACAGAGGCCATATTCCTTACCCAGCAGCCAACTGTCGCATGTACATATACTGCAGCCTATCGGCCTGTCTGCACCGGATCACACATACACTATACTGACCAAAGTACTGGGCCGCCGGCCTTTACACACACATGAACTTTAATGGCCCCCCAGTCTTAGTCCGTAGGGTTCAATATTGAGTTGGCCCCGCCCTTTGCCGCTATAACAGCTTCAACTCTTCTGGGAAGGCCGTCCACAAGGTTTAGGAGGGTGTCTATGGGAAGGTTTGTCCATTCTTCCAGAAGCACATTTGTGAGGTCAGGCACTGATGTCGGGGGAGGAGGCCTGGCTTGCAGTCTCCGCTCTAATTCATCCCAAAGGTGTTCTATGGGGTTGAGGTCAGGACTCTGTGCAGGCCAGTCAAGTTCCTCCACCCCAAACTGGCTCCTCCATGTCTTTATGGACCTTGCTTTGTGCACTGGTGGGCAGTCATGTAGAAACAGGAAGGGGCCATCCCCAAACTCTTCCCACAAAGTTGGGAGCATGAAATTGCCCAAAATGTCACCTTAAGAGAACTAGGGGGCCAAGCCCAACCCTGAAAAACAACCCGACACCATAATCCCCCTCCACCAAACTTCTCACTTGGCACAATGCAGTCAGGCAAGTACCGTGCTCCTGGCAATCACTAAACCCAGACACCTCCATCAGATTGCCAGAGAAGCATGATTGGTCACTCCAGAGAACACGTCTCCACTGCTCTAGAGTCCAGTGTCGGCGTGCTTTACACTATGGCATCCGACGCTTTGCATTGCACTTGGAGATGTAAGGCTTGGATGCAGCTGCTCGGCCATGGAAACCCATTCCATGAAGCTCTCTACGCATTGTTGTTGTGCTAATCTGAAGGTCACATGAAGTTTGGAGATCTTTAGCTATTGACTCTGCAGACAGTTGGTGACTTCTGCGCACTGTGTGCTTCAGCATGCGCTGACCCTGCTCTGTCATGTGACGTGGCCTACCACTTGGTGGCTGAGTTTCTGTTGTTCCCAGTTGCTTCCACTTTATTATAATCCCACTAACAGTTGATTGTGGAATATTTAGTACCCAGGAAATGTCACGGATGGACTTATTGCACAGATGACAACCTATCACGGGACCACGCTTGGAGTCACTGAGCTCCTGAGAGCGACCCATTCTTTCACCAATGTTTGAAGAAGCCATCTGCATGCCTAGGGGCTTGATTGTATACACCTGTGACCATGGAGGGGATTGGAACACCTGAATCACATGATTTGGAGGGCGGGCCCAATACTTTTGGCAATATAGTGTATGTACATGATCTGGAATTTCCTGGTAGGGGGCGCACACACACACCGCCCCATCTGTGCTCTCATGCGCTACAGCACAAGTCGGTCAGCAGGTCCCGGCCAATGGATTATGGTCATGACCTGTTGACCGGATGAGCGAATGACAGCACAGAGCCCCGTACATCTGTACAAAGAGCAGCGATACACCTGTTTTTATCCCCTGCAAAGCAGGGAGAAAAAACAAACACATTGCTTAGTGAAAACAGTACACACATTTAACCCTTTGACTACCTTTAGATGTTAACCCCTTCCCAGCCAGT
Organism: Staurois parvus; assembly: GCF_062004578.1. Lineage (NCBI taxonomy): Eukaryota > Metazoa > Chordata > Amphibia > Anura > Ranidae > Staurois > Staurois parvus. Next base: position 145,172 of record NW_028318370.1, read on the forward strand.
GTAATTAGTACAGTGACAGTGTACAGTATTAGCACTGATGACTGTATTAGTGTCACTGGTGATATCAGTGGCAGTTTGTCAGTTCCCGCCCAGTGTCAGTTAGTGTCAGATTGCTCACCGCTCTATCACAGTCCCACTATGAATCGATGATCATCACCTTTACTACTATAAAATAAAAATCCAGCCTATACAGTATACTGTACCATAGTTTGTCGGTGCTATAACTAAATAACTAACTAAATAGCTAACCAACAAACCAATCAATATACAGTTATTGGGATTTTTTCTTTACCAAAGACGTAGCCAAATACATTTTGGCCTAAATTTATGAAAAACATTTTTATTGGATAGGTTTTATAACAGAAATTAGAAAATATTTTTTTTTTCAAAACTTTTGGTTATTTTTTCGTTCATATAATATTAAAAAAAACCCAGTGGTGATCAAATGCCACCATAATATAGCTCTATTTGTGTGAAAAAAATTATATAAATTTAATTTGGGTACAGCGCTGCACAACCGCACAATTACCAGTTAAAGTAGCACAGTGCTAAAAAGGAAAAAAAATGGCCTGGTCATGAAGATGGTAAAACCGTCTGGAGCTGAAGTGGTTACCAGATCTGTCCAAAATTGAAAATAAAAAAAAAGAGGTTTTGGCTGGATTTGGGTTATTTATTCATATTTCTTTAATTCTCTCCAGGGACTTGAAATGCTTTCTCTCCTTTTGTGTCAGATGGTGATCAGGGCCAGATTAAGAGCATCATGGGACTGGCGCTCAGGATTTTTAGTTGGGCATTTTTTGAATAAATAACATGAAAACACAATTTTTGTTAAAATAAATGGATTTTTAAAACAAATTAAATAGAGAGGGGTAAGGGCGGGGGGTGGGGTGAAAGATGGGGGGGGGGAGGTGCCTCTAGGGTAGCTTAAGTTGTGTATTAATGTGGCAGCGAACTGTGGGTGGGTCCACAATGGGGCAAGAGTGGGAGTGGCTTAAAGGGGCATGGTTAAACAAAACAAAAGCCTTCTTGTTGTCATAAAATATGCTGAAATTGCGGTCCTGCAAGCCAGAGTCTCAGAGACATATACAAATCCCAGCACAATCACTTTTAAAATGAAACACCGCCATTACTTACGATTTTGTGTACACTGAAAATAGAGACTAACACTTTGTCTGAGCCGACCTTAAAGTAGAACTTCTTTAAAATAGTCAGGGACTCTTGTTGAGATAATGAATACTATGGTGAGAAGTATGTAATATACAATATAGTGCAGGAGCGTGCAATGTACAATACGGTGTATATAGCGCAGGAGCGTGTAATGTACAATACGGTGTATATAGCGCAGGAGCGTGTAATGTACAATACGGTGTATATAGCGCAGGAGCGTGTAATGTACAATATGGTGTATATAGTGCAGGAGCGTGTAATGTACAATATGGTGTATATAGTGCAGGAGTGTGTAATGTACAATACGGTGTATATAGCGCAGGAGCGTGTAATGTACAATACGGTGTATATAGTGCAGGAGCGTGTAATGTACAATACCGTGTATATAGTGCAGGAGCATGCAATGTACAATACGGTGTATATAGTGCAGGAGTGTGTAATGTACAATATAGTGTATATAGTGCAGGAGTGTGTAATGTACAATATAGTGTATATAGTGCAGGAGTGTGTAATGTACAATACGGTGTATATAGCGCAGGAGTGTGCAGGAGCGTGCAATGTACAATACAGTGTATATAGTGCAGGAGCGTGTAATGTACAATACGGTGTATATAGTGCAGGAGCGTGTAATGTACAATACGGTGTATATAGCGCAGGAGCGTGTAATGTACAATACGGTGTATATAGTGCAGGAGCGTGTAATGTACAATACGGTGTATATAGTGCAGGAGCGTGTAATGTACAATACAGTGTATATAGCGCAGGAGCGTGTAATGTACAATACGGTGTATATAGAGCAGGAGTGTGTAATGTACAATACGGTGTATATCCAGTTGCAGACTCTGGATGTATTAGACATGCTCCAAAAAAGTCATCTTTGTACAGGGGTGTGTAACAGGTCCAGTTCTTCTTCTCTGCTTCCAGGACCTCCCCTGACTCAGTATTAAGCAATTCAGCTCTGATTAATGAAAGCAGCATTGAGGAGAACACAGAGAAAGTTCTGACAGCTAGAGCTGTCAAACCAAAGCAGTTGCCATGTATCAACAACATTGCTCAAAAGAAACAATGTTTTATCTTTCTGTTTATTCATCTACAGATCAAAGGGATGAACTTCAGCAGATGAAGGCACCTGACAAATAAAATAAAATGTTTTTTTTGTTAATTAAATATTCCTCTGTTTAACCCCTTATTAACCCTTAGTTTACTCTAATCAGCACTAATTAACTCATTCTCTTTCTCCATTCAATTATTATTTTCTTGCTGATTTTTTGTAGTTGCTATTTTATTAATTAATAATATTTAAACTTTTTTTTTTCTTTAGTATTTTTATACCTTTACCATATATTTACAAATTTCACATTTAAAAAAATGTAAAATTAAAAAAAAACATTTGTGAATAATTTTGCAATGCCTTGTAAAAGAATCATAATTTTAGTGTAATTTTAAACCGGACAAATTACAGAATAAAATGTGCACTTCTTATGTGCAGTAACACTATTTATTTTTAAACTAACAAAAAAAAAGAAAAAGTGTGTTTTGTTGCATTTTATTATGGTATGTTTAATTGTTTAACTCCTTCCCGCCTGGTCTATAGCAGATTGACGTCCTGTCAGAAGGTGCCACTCACACAACCACGGGGCGGCGAAGGCCTGTCAACGGCCCGCTGTTAGTGTCATGTGACCGCTGTGATCGATTACAGCAGACCACATGACAATTGTATACAATGGATGGCTTGTTTTCATGCCATCCTTGTATACAATTGTATTGTTAGATGTTATTGGTCACATGGTACAGAAAGGGCCAATTACAGCCCATATGTACCATGTGATGAACTTTGCCCAATCACAGCTAATCACGCAACCACCTTGTGTGGAATGTGTCAGATTTGGCATTTTGTTTCTCCACGGTTTTGTGTCATACCAATACAAACAAAAGAAATAATTTAATAATAATATTATTATTATACAGGATTTATATGGTGGCACTTAGCATGTACAAGAAAGGAATACATGGTATATGATGGCGGAGGGTAGTATGTGCAGGAGAGGAGTGAGGAGTATATGGTGGTGGGTCGTATGTGCAGGAGAGGAGTGAGGAGTATATGGTGGTGGGTCGTATGTGCAGGAGAGGGTGAGGAGTATATGGAGGTGGGTAGTATGTGCAGGAGAGGAGTGCAGAGTGTATGGCGGTGGGTAGTATGTCTATACAGTCCATGTCAGTATAGAGATCCAGCAGATTTTTCCCCATTGAGATCTGGTGCAGGGGCGGACTGACCATTTGGAAACTCGGGTACTGCCGGAGTGTATGGCGGTGGGTAGTATGTGCAGGAGAGGAGTGAGGAGTGTATGGCGGTGGGTAGTATGTGCAGGAGAGGAGTGTGGAGTGTAGGGTGGCGAGTAGTATGTGCAGGGAAAGGAGTGCGGAGTGTATATCAGTAGGTAGTATGTGCAGGAGAGGAGTGCAGAGTATATGGTGGTGGGTAGTATGTGCAGGAGAGGAGTGCGGAGTATATGGTGGTGGGTAGTATGTGCAGGAGAGGAGTCAGGAGTATATGGAGGTGGGTAGTATGTGCAGGAGAGGAGTGAGGAGTGTATGGTGGTGGGTAGTATGTACAGGGAAAGGAGTGCAGAGTGTATATCAGTGGGTAGTATGTGCAGGAGAGGAGTGATGAATGTATGGTGGTGGGTAGTATGTGCAAGAGAGGAGTGAGGAGTGTATGGCGGTGGGTAGTATGTGCAGGAGAGGAGTGCGGAGTGTATGGTGGTGGGTAATATGTGCACGGAAAGGAATGCAGAGTGTACGGCGGTGGGTAGTATGTGCAGAAGAGGAGTGAGGAGTGTATGACGGTGGGTAGTATGTACAGGGAAAGGAGTGCAGAGTGTATATCAGTGGGTAGTATGTGCAGGAGAGGAGTGATGAATGTATGGTGGTGGGTAGTATGTACAGGGAAAGGAGTGCAGAGTGTATATCAGTGGGTAGTAGGTGCAGGAGAGGAGTGATGAATATATGGCGGTGGGTAGTACGTGCAGGAGAGGAGTGCAGGGTGTATGGTGGTGGGTAGTATGTACAGGGAGAGGAGTGAGGAGTGTATGGAGGTGGGTAGTATGTACAGGGAGAGGAGTGCGGAGTGTATGGCGGTGGGTAGTATGTACAGGGAGAGGAGTGCGGAGTGTATGGCGGTGGGTAGTATGTACAGGGAGAGGAGTGCGGAGTGTATGGCGGTGGGTAGTATGTACAGGGAGAGGAGTGCGGAGTGTATGGCGGTGGGTAGTATGTACAGGGAGAGGAGTGCGGAGTGTATGGCGGTGGGTAGTATGTACAGGGAGAGGAGTGCGGAGTGTATGGCGGTGGGTAGTATGTACAGAGAGAGGAGTGCGGAGTGTATGGCGGTGGGTAGTATGTACAGGGAGAGGAGTGCGGAGTGTATGGCGGTGGGTAGTATGTACAGGGAAAGGAGTGCAGAGTGTATGGCGGTGGGTAGTATGTACAGGGAAAGGAGTGCAGAGTGTATATCAGTGGGTAGTATGTGCAGGAGAGGAGTGGTGAATGTATGGCGATGGGTAGTATGTACAGGGAAAGGAGTGCAGAGTGTATATCAGTGGGTAGTATGTGCAGGAGAGGAGTGCGGAGTGTATGGCGGTGGGTAGTATGTACAGGGAGAAGAGTGTGGAGTGTATGGTGGTAGGTAGTATGTACAGGGAGAGGAGTGTGGAGTGTATGGCGGTGGGTAGTATGTACAGGGAGAGGAGTGCGGAGTGTATGGCGGTGGGTAGTATGTACAGGGAGAGGAGTGCGCAGTGTATGGCGGTGGGTAGTATGTGCAGGGAGAAGAGTGAGGAGTGTATGGCGGTGGGTAGTATGTGCAGGAGAGGAGTGCGGAGTGTATGACAGTGGGTAGTATGTACAGGGAGAGGAGTGTGGAGTGTATGGCGGTGGGTAGTATGTACAGGGAGAGGAGTGTGGAGTGTATGGCGGTGGGTAGTATGTGCAGGAGAGGAGTGAGGAGTGTATGGCGGTGGGTAGTATGTGCAGGAGAGGAGTGTGGAGTGTATGGCGGTGGGTAGTATGTGCAGGAGAGGAGTGTGGAGTGTATGGCGGTGGGTAGTATGTACAGGGAGAGGAGTGTGGAGTGTATATCAGTGGGTAGTATGTACAGGGAGAGGAGTGTGGAGTGTATGGCGGTAGGTAGTATGTGCAGGAGAGGAATGAGGAGTGTATGGTGGTGGGTAGTATGTACAGGGAAAGGAGTGCAGAGTGTATATCAGTGGGTAGTATGTACAGGAGAGGAGTGATGAATGTATGGTGGTGGGTAGTACGTGCAGGAGAGGAGTGCAGGGTGTATGGTGGTGGGTTTTATGTGTGGAGTGCACTCCACATGTCTCTGCTCATCTTTGCACCCCAGCCCCTCCGGCACACCTCCTCTTGTGTCATGTTTGCACTTCAAACTGTCATTCTTTTTCTGTTACCTCTGGACGCATTGTCAGACCTACGCTGGTGCAGTGGGTCCTGGGTTCCTCCTGGTGCACGACAATGCCTGGCCTCATGTGGCAAGTGTATGCAGGCAGTTCCTGGAGGATGAAGGAATTGATACCATTGAATGGCCCCCACACTCACCTAAATCCAATAGAACACCTCTGGGATATCATGTTTCAGTCCATCCGACGACGCTAGGTTGCACCTCAGACTGTCCAGGAGCTCAGTGATGCCCTGGTCCAGATCTGGGAGGAAACACTCCAGGACACCATCTGTTGTCTCATTAGGAGCATGCCCCGATGTTGTCAGGCATGCATACAAGCACGTGGGGGCCATACAAACTACTGAGGAACATTTTGAGTTGCTGCAATGAAATTTCAGCATAATGGACTAGCCTGCTGCATCATTTTTGCATTTGATTTTCGGGGTGTCTTTGAATTCAGTCCTCTGTAGGTTGATCAATATCATTTCCATCAAAAGATGGGGCATCCTTATGTTCCTAACACATTACCCAGTCCATGTCAGTATAGAGATCCAGCATGAGATTTTTCCCCATTGAGATCTGATGCAGGGGCGGACTGACCATTTGGAAACTCGGGCACTGCCCGAGGGCCCGGGGTCAGTAGGGCCAGCTGACCTAACCCTCTTCTTCCATTGCAGAACATTTATTAAGCCACCTGGAACAAGCAAAGGCGATCTCTCCATCCGAGTCCTGTGAGCCGCCTTTCACAGAGGGAGAAGCCGAAAGTGCACCACCTGAGGAGGCCGTCATATGCAGCGCTCCACCCGCTAACACAGAGGTGACTAAGAAGAAGCAGAAGAAAGGAAGGAAATCCAAAGGCACGAAGGGCAATATTCCTCTTGTGATTGTCGAGGATGACAGCCCTCCAGGTGAAGAGATTTGAAGATTATTATTTAAAAGATTCAAACATTATGTGGTTGGTTAAGTAAACAAAATCCTTTACTAAATGTAACCCCTTGCGACTGCAGCAGCTTTGGCTCAATTGCAAGTGAAACAAGGAAAATGCAAAAGTTTATGTTGTCCTCAGAACAGGAAGAGGGGATACATGTTCCAATGAGGTCACTTGTTTTGTTTGACAACTATCTAACATATTTCTGTCACTTCCTGTTGTGTCTACAGACCAGGGGCGGACTGACCATTTGGAAACTCGGGCACTGCCCGAGGGCCCGGGGTCAGTAGGGGGCCCCATGAGATGCCCCTGGTACCTTTTTCATAGGCTTTTTTGAGTTTGGGCAAGGACACAGGGGTCCCATGAGTTGTCAGTCCGCCCCTGATCTGATGTGTTTTCAAAGTGTTCCTTTAATTTTTTTGACCAGTGTATTTAAAAGGTTTCAGTCATGTCCTTCCTTTCCCTTCATTTCTCAAGACTGTAACTGTACATATTAATTTTCTGCAGTCTGTCCTGATATATTTTATCTCTCACCATTTTTGTTGCCTGTTTCTGGACTCATTCTATCTCATCAATATCTTTTTGTACATAGCACAGCAAAGATCTATACTGGGGTACAAGGACCTCATTCCTCCTGCTGGTGAACCCTCTAGTGATATAAAGATCTATAAAGAGGAATCAGGACCTCCTTCCTCCTGCTGGTGGTCCCTCTAGTGGTGTAAAGATCTATATAGGGGAATCGGGACCTCCTTCCTTCTGCTTGTGATCCCTCTAGTGATATAAAGATCTATATAGAGGAATCGGGACCTCCTTCCTCCTGCCGGTGATCCCTCTAGTGACATAAAGATCTATTTACGCGAATCAGGACCTCCTTCCTGTGACCCCTCTAGTGATATAAAGATCTATAAAGAGGAATCGGGACCTCCTTCCTCCTGCTGGTGACCCCGCTAGTGCTGTAAAGATCTATATAGGGGAATCGGGACCTCCTTCCACCTGCTGGCGATCCCACTAGTGATATAAAGATCTATATAGGGGAATCAGGACATCCTTCCTCCTGATGGTGACCCCTCTAGTAATAACAAAATATCTACAGTATACAAATGCATATCAATAAATTAGAATATCATCAACAAGTTAATTTATTTCAATAATTCAATTCAAAAAGTGAAACTCGTATATAGATTCATTACACACAGAGTGATATATTTCAAGCACTCCTTTCTTTTAATTTTGATGATTATGGCTTACAGCTAGTGAAAACTCAAAATTCAGAATCTCAGAAAATTAGAATATTACATAAGATCAATAAAAAAAGGATTTTTAATACAGAAATGTGGGCTTGCTGACAAATATGTCCTTGTACAGTATAGTATGCACTCAGTACTTGGTCTGGGCTCCTTTTGTATGAATTACTGCATCAATGCGGCATGGAGGTGATCAGTCTGTGGCACTGCTGAGGTGTTATGGATGCCCAGGTAGCGCCCTTCAGCTCATCTGCATTGTAGGGTCTGGTGTCTCTCATCTTTCTCTTGACAATACCCTACAGATTCACTATGGGGTTTAGGTCCGGCGAGTTTGCTGGCCAATGAAGCACAATAATACCATGATGATTAAACCAGGTATTGGTACTTTTGGCAGTGTGGGCAGGTGCAAGTCCTGCTGAAAACTGAAATCAGCATCCCCATAAAGCTGGTCAGCTGAGGGAAGCATGAAGTGCTCTAGAATTTCCTGGAAGAGGGCTGTGCTGACTTTGGACCAACACCAGCAGATGATATGGCTGCCTAAATCATCACTGACTGTGGAAACGTCACACTGGACCTCATGCAACTTGGATTCTGTTCCTCTCCATTCTTGCTCCAGACTCTGGGGCCTTGATTTCCAAATGAAATGAAAAATTTACTTTCATCTGAAAAGAGGACTTTTAAATCATCACTGACTGTGGAAACGTCACACTGGACCTCATGCAACTTGGATTCTGTTCCTCTCCATTCTTGCTCCAGACTCTGGGGCCTTGATTTCCAAATGAAATGAAAAATTTACTTTCATCTGAAAAGAGGACTTTAGACCGCTGAGCATCAGTCCAGCCAAGGGAAGACGCTTCTGACGTCTCTGGTTCATTAGTGGCTTAACACAAGAAATGCGACAGTTGTAGCCCATGTCCTGGATACATGTGTGTGTGGTGGCTCTTGAAGCATTGACACCAGCCGTACTCCACTCCTTGTGATTTTCCCCCAAAATCTTGAATGGCCTTTGCTTCACAATCCTCTCAAGGCTGCGGCTATCCTGCTGCTTGTGCAACTTTTTCTACCACACTTTTTCCTTTGTTCGCTTTGTGAACAACCAGCTTCCTCAGCAATGTCCTTTTGTGACTTACCATCCTTGTGGAGGGTGTCAATGACTGTCTTCTGGACAACTATCAAGTCAGCAGTCTTCCCCATGATGGTGTAACCTACCAAACCAGACTAAGAGACCATTTAAAGGCTCTGGAAACCTTTAGGGGTGTTTTGAGTTAAAGTGTTACTAAACCCCGGCCCCTGCATTCACTATATCTGGTCTCCCCGGACCCTGCATTCACTATATCTGGTCTCCTGGACCCTGCATTCACTATATCTGGTCTCCTGGACCCTGCATTCACTATATCTGGTCTCCTGGACCCTGCATTCACTATATCTGGTCTCCCACAGTACACATAACATGGAAGTGCAATTATTTTAGTAAATATAAACTGTCTGACTTTTATCAGTATCCAGTAGAGCACACAGGGTCGTGGATAAGGGGGTACCACCAATTATCCTGTACAGGGCCCAGGCCAGCAGGGGTGCCCAGGCGTGAGTCGGTGTGGACAGAAAGGGTGATCGGCAGGGGGGCAATTATTGGAACCAATCCCCTGTATGGCTCTCTCTGCATCAGCTGAAAGCTGGTTTCTTCTCCTCTCCCTCCTGCTGTCTTTAAGCTGCTGCAGAGAGAGGCAAACAGGGGATCTGTTCCAGTAATTGCCCCCCACCCATAATCCTCCCTGTGTACCATACATTTCCCCCTGCTACCCAGGCCCATCTGTGTACCCCCCACCCCTGCAGTGTTGCCAGCTTCCCTCCTCTCCTTCCCACTGGCAGCTGCAAGCACACATAAGGATCCTTCAGGATGGAAAGTGGGGGGTGTAGCAATTGTATGTACAAATATAGATGCGAACATCCATTTTGCCAAAGACCCTCCATTTTGTATCATTTCTCACTCCAAATCAGCTCCCCCCTCCCTCTCTGTTGAGTGACACGTGGTCCCTGTGTGCTGGGTTCAGGAGTGCACAGGACACAGCTGGATACCCTTGATGGTTGTAAACCCAATTAGCTGATGCCAGGATGTCTGTCCCACTCTTGCTCTGAAGCTGATCGTAAAGCTATAAACCCGTCAGTCACTAGACTTCAAAAGCATTCCGGGATAGCAGTAAGACATATATCTCTTTTGGAGACCACTTTTTTTTATACACAGTCCTAATTTCTTGCAGGAAATACATACAATAACGCAAAACATTTATTCAGAGAGGTAATTTTAATACAAGTCACCTGATACCTTACACCCCTAGATTACGTCTACCTGAGAGCAGAAAGTGATATCTCCTTAACCACAGCCAGATATGTGATATCTGGACGTTCAGAATATCATTCTGCAGATTATCCTACCCGTGGATAGGATGCTACACGTACCTAGGGAAGGTTATTGACCCTGGTATAACTTGGGAGGGATTTTGGTTCTAGCTTGGGTCTCTGCCTAGACCCCCCCCCTCCCCAAATGGGCGATTGGCCCTTGGCTTCAGAGACACCCCCTACTGGAGGCCTACAAAATAGGCTGTCAGGCCTGAGAGAAAAGGATGAAGAATTCTCCCTTTTAACATCAGAAACCAACTTGGGAGAACAGTACCCTTTTGTTCAGGACCTTGATCTGCTTAAACCAAGGCTGACGGCAAGTATTCTACCTCTCTAAACTTCTTTCTGTTATCTCTCTATTGTGGTATTGCTCTCTGTATATATATGCTACATTTTTTTCTGTATTGCACCATTTTGACCTTTTTAGTAATAAATCTTATTTTCTGAAAAGTGTTGAACTGTTTCTAAAGCTCTTTAATGCAAACTAAGAATCCCTGTCTCTGAAGAGCGCTACTGTGTGTTTTAAACCTCTGTATACATCTGCCTGCGGTGACAGTGTGTATACAGACGATTATTCAAACATCATAGTATTACTGCTAAGATTGGCGAGTTTCCTCCTTCTCTGTACAAAAAGGCGATGGTGGCAGTGTGAAGGGTTAATTGCGTAATTAACCTGACACAGTAACAATCGCTCTCAGGCTGCAGCACATAGGTTGTGGTCCAGTGAGCTGGAAAATCTTTGTGCAGGTTGCAGCTGAGTGTGGCATTATTACGCACGTGACAGCGCGGTTTTAGATTGGCTAGTCCTTCGGTCACAAGTCGGTGAGAAGGGCTGGGGTCTGACGCTGCGACCATCACAGGGGGGAAGTATCTGGTAAATATGTCACATTTACCAGCCCCCTCCTTTCCTGAATGAACACAATGAGTGATCGGTACTAATCACTTCTTATTGTGTTCATAACTGAAGTTTAGTAGACAGTGTTTTTTTTTTTAGGGGGCCCTGTCAGCTTGGCTGTATGGGGCCCCGTGATTTCTAACAGCAGCCCTGAAAGCACATGTTAAAGCTTGTAGGAGTTTTTGTTCTACTCTAGGAGGATGCAAAACCCCTGACCTCTGCCTGGACAGTACTGATTGGCCCTGTGCTGATCACATGCACGCTCTCAAGAAAAAAAAAAAAGAAAAAAGAAAAACTCTCCAGCAATACACACTAAACTGAGCATGTACAGGATGTCTAGGGTTCAGTCTGTCTTATCAGGAGATAAGACGTGGACATTTGAACAAGAGGAGGAGCAAAGAAGTCAGGACCAAATGGCTTTTTTACACAATGCAGAGGATTAACCCCTTAGGTTTCACAGTGAGTGTAACAAACATGCTTTACTGCATCTACAGACTGATTGTAGTGTTGTGGGTTTAGTAACATTTTAATTAGCTGATTAGTGTGACACCATGGGGTTTATTTACTAAACCTGGTTGACTCAGAATCTTGGGCACCTGTGCATGGTAGCCAATCAGCTTCTAACCTCAGCATGTTCAGTTAAGCTTCAGCAATAAAACCTGGAAGCTGATTGGTTTTTATGCAGAAGTGGACAAGATTCTGAGTCAACCAGGTTTAGTAAATAAACTCCCATTAGTCTACAATATTCAACTTTTTCACAATATTCTAATTTTCTGAGATACTGAATTTTGGGTTTGCACTAGCTGTAAGCCATAATCATCAAAATTAAAAGAAATAAATGCCTGAAATATATCATTCTATATGTAATGAATCTATAAGAGTTTCACTTTATGAATTGAATTACTGAAATAAAATTAACTTTTTGATGATATTCTAATTTAATGAGATGCTCCTGTACAGGGAAATTAGAATCTTGCTCCACCTGTTAGTAACCACTCAACTGATATAATTAAAGATCCATATAAGGCAGGGGTGGGCAACTGTGCCCTCCAGCTGTTGTAGAACTACAAGTCCCATGAGGCATTGCAAAACTGACAGTTACAAGCATGACTCCCAAAGGCAGAGGCATAATGGGACTTGTAGCTCACCAACAGCTGGAGGGCCACAGTTGCCCACTCCTGATATGGGGAATCTGGCTCTCCTTCCTCCTGCTGGTATCTCCTCATGTGATATACCTAAAGATCTATATAGAGCAGGGGTGCTCAATCTTTTGAAGGGTCACTTAAGTCCCGGTCACAGGCCACAATAAAATGAAATGGTTTAGAATTTTTAAATTTTGAATAGCATAATGAACATTTTCTCCCTGCAGCCGCTGAATGCTGGTGAGAGGAGAAATTGTCTTTCAGCGGTTGCAGGAGGAAAATTGAGAGGATTGTTTCCTGTATATGCCACCCCTCCTGTCCAAATGTAAAACAGACTGTGACAAGGGGCCCCCTGGAGCATGGAGTGGGGTCACCATTGCGACCCCTGACACTACACCATTGGTTGGGGTGTGTGGTAAAAACATGTCTCAACTATTTGGTTTTAACACTCCCCCAAATGAGCCCTTATTGTCCTGAGCCCCCTAAAAGGCTGCTTTCACACTGATGTGCTGTAGT